>NC_056734.1:762678728-762966228 GCF_019279795.1 Protopterus annectens | reverse complement strand
TTGTCAAGGTTTCCTTTGAATAAGGTTAGGGATGAACTCTTTTACATGGAGAGCCTATTCCATAGTGTCAGAATCATTTGAGACACATATTTGGCTTTCCAGTGTGTTTTCTTTATGTCACAAGTAAAGTTCAGATCCCTAAATCTAGTGTTTCTGGTGCTGTTTCATTTTGCACATGTGCAGCAGATCCATTAGGACTGAGTGTGAGGAAGCCCTGTAAGCCTGGCTAAGATACCCTCTCAGCAGTCTGTAGAAGACTAAATAAACAGACAGAGCCTTTAAGTGATCAGTGTATTACAGGGTATTCATTATTCCTTGAATTTTCATGGTGAGAAACCTTTGTGAGCATTCCAGCTGTTGTAAATGTCTTGTAAGATGCATGTCAAAAGGAGCATTGTATTCAATAATACATCTGATAAGGGATGAGCAGTGTGTACTATAACTTCCTCAGATCTGGATGCCATACTCTTACCTATAAGTTGGGGGACACAGAGTGGTTTGTCTTGCTACCTTAGCTACATGTTGGTCAAAGGCCAGATTACTGTCTACATATGATCTCAGATTAATTACTACTGGGTAAAAATTAAGAGTGTTTTATAGATGGGAGTATTTAATTGGGTTGACAGTTTCCCAAAGGGCATTATAATGCATTTTTTGGCAATGAGTTATAGACCATAGCTTTGGCACCAGTCATTTGTCACTTGCAAGATGCTTGTGGCTTTGGAGGAAACATAAAATAGCTTCCAATTTACAGTAATCTGTGAACTTGGTGAGCTAGTGGCTTTGAATATTAGCTTTGCCTTCCGAAATGCAAAACAGGAGCAGGTACAGCAGAGAGCACACTCATACTCCACTGGCAACCTGTCTCTTGGTAGAGGTGGTCTCACCGATCCTGAATTCTTGGGTCCTAAGAGCATGCCAGCAATCTTGCAGGTTATGTAGGGGTTGATGTCTAGCTATGTCTAATCACAGAGCTTGTCAACAATGTCTGACTGGAGTGCTATATTGAATGCCTTGGTTAGGCCTATATATGCATTTTGTACTGTCTTTCCCTCATCCATTGCCTTGGTGATCCTCTCAAAGTACTCTACCAGGTTATGTTGTCATGTATTTCCCTTAACAAAGCCAAAGCAGGATGGCTTCAGTGTCTGTAGGTTGCCATTGTCCTAGTTTATCATTTCCATGGTAATTCATTTCATGGCTTTGCATGTTAGGCTTGTTAGACTGATGGGTCTGTAGTTCCTTGGGTCAGTTGATGGTCCACCCATGTGGAGGGGAATGACTGCTGCAGTCCTCCATTCACTTGGAATGCAGCCTGTTTCAAGGCTGTAGCTGAAGAGTGCCTCAAGTAGTCCTGATAAGTCATGTTTTAAACTGTTCAGGAGGCAACTGGTGATGTTGTTGGGACTCATGGAAATAGTTTTCTTGACATTAGTGAGTGCTGCCAGCACCTGGTCCCTGCTAATAATTGATGTTAGTATGTTGGAGATTTCATCCGGTACAGCTTGGGGGTGGGGGTTGTCATATCATCCTGATACGTGGAGGTTTTAACCTTCACCATCAGTTCATCAACTGCTGTATGTTACCTTCAAGGTTCCAGACACAGATGAAGAAGGCCTTGTGATTGTCCTTAGCCTGCAAAGTTATCATGACCTTGTGGCTGGCCTTGGACACAATCAGACCTTTTAGTTTCTTGTTTAGTTGTGAGAGTACTTGTTTTTAAGGGAGTTGTTCTTCCTAATTTTGGCCATGAGTTTTCTTCTTTTATTATATTTTTTAGATGAGGATTCCACCAGCGGTGTTTGTTTTTGTTTGTTTTGGGTTAACTTGTGGTAGGTATGGCTGCCTCTATACAACCAATCACATGTTTGTATTGGGACACTGTGAATAATTCTGTATAGGTAGCTGTGGTCTTGGGGTTAGGGGGAGGTATGGATTCTGACAAACTGTAACTTACTAAGATGTAGTTTGCCTTAGAATAGCTACTTGTTAACTAGTTTTTCCAGGCTGATTTTTCTTCAAATGAGACAGCTTTGTGATCAAATCTCAATAGTGAGGACATGACATAGGGGGCTATGCAACTCTCTCCCATGTTGGTGAGTACTAGATCCAGTATGTTTGATACTCTGGTTGCAGTGTGCACTACCTGTTCCAAGGTGTTTGCATTAATAAAGTCCAGGAAGCATTGTGCCTGTGAGTTTGAGGCAGTGTAAGTGTCCCAATCTACAGAGGGGAAGCTAAAATAACCCATGAAGAGGATGTTTGGTTGGATGGTGAGCAAATCTAGTAGGTTTAGGTTAGAGTCATGAAACTCTAGGGGCATAGATGGTGACCTGTAGCTAGCCATGATATGGTGAGGGACCTTATCTATGGTGACCTGCACATGAATGAGCTCCATGGAGGTGTGTTTGTTGATAAGATATACTGGCACATCTCCGCCCTTGGCCCCCAATCTTTGCTGCTCTTGGTCTATATTTGTGGAAGGCTATGTAGCCTTGTAGTGTCAGAGTACTTTCTATGGCTGTAAAATGAAAGTTATGTTCTTACCATAATGTTAGATCAATGTTATCTGACTTTTGTCCGACTCAAACATATGGATTGTCCAACCGAATCTGACCCTGGTGCTGACGTCAAGGTTCTTTGGATCCACAGCTCTGACTTCTCTTCTATCCTTATTTCCCTGGACTCCACATTAGATGTTCAGATCAAGTTTGACCCCCAACTTTTGGTGATATGTTAAAAATGTGCCATAAAAGGAACCACCATAAGAATGAACCCCTAAAACAGATGGTCCCAAGTTGTTGGGGCATAATGGGTACAGTCTTATATGACTATGCACAGCCAGAGAATAAAAGTCCACTCAGTCATTTCAAAGCCATAGGAAACAATTTGGAATGGGGCAGGAGGGAGGGGGGTTGACCTGGATGAAAATCAGACAACACAGATCTAACATTATGCTAAGTACTTAACTTTTTTATCCAATGTTGTCTATTTTTCATCCATTTCAAACTTATGCAATAGAATCTGAAGCTATCAAACTGGGTGATATCAAGGAAGGACATTCCTGAGTACGATGGAATCAAAGAAGGACCGTGATCTGGACCGAGTGCCCAGCTTATAGTGAGACACAAAGGTATGTACCATAGCCCCAAGTAGCAGCAGCACAAATGTCATCAATGGATAGTCTTCTGTTAAAGGCAGTTAAAGCAGAAAATGCCCTAGTTGAGTGGCTTTTGGTTTACATGATAAATGTAAATTCTTATTATAAATAAAGGAGAAGCAATCTTACAGCCATCTAGATAAACTAACCTTAGTAACTGCCCTCTCCAAGTTTGATTTAGAAATGGAAATGAACAATTGATCGTCTTTTCTGAATTCTTTTGTGGATATCTAACAATTGCAGTAACTATTCACCTTCGTTTGAATACCTGGGAAAAACAGACAAGTTTATTTCTTGATTTAGATCAACTTTGGATGCCACCTTAGGAATAAAGGATGTGTTAGTTCTAAGCAAACTCTTTCTTTTTGAAATACTAGATATGGAGGCTTACATGAAAGAACATGCAACTCCAAGAGTCACTTGGCTGATGTCAATGGCACTAGGAAAGTTTGTTTCCAGTAAAAAGTTTAGCTCTGCTGTGGTGGTGAGTTCAAATGGAGCTTACATTAGAGCTTGTAGTATAATGGTGATGTCCCATGGAGGGGGCTGGGTCTCTAATGACAGGTCTTAGTAGAAAGGTACCTTTCAGGAAAGCTTTGGAAATTTTTAGTGTAGCTATTGTAATGTCTTTACATCTAACATATAATTTTGAAATCAACTGTACCTACATGCTGGCAAAGCTAGAACCTTTATCAAAGGGATCAGATAAAAATTCTAGTATGCATGGAACAGGTGCTGAAAAAGGGTCCAGGCCTCTAGAGTATACTCAAATTGTGAATCTCTTCCATTTACTCTGTTGCATTTTTCTAGTGGATGGTTTCTAAGAAGCAGAAAGAATATCAATTACTACAGGGGAAAGCCTGGCTTTTCTGGCTATGCTTAAAATTAGAGGAACCATGCGGTTAACTTCATGGACTTCTGGTCTGGCGGAGACCGTGCGGATGGGTGGGTCAAGAGATTTGGATAATGTCCCAATGTACAAGAAGAGGCCATGGGTAGGGGAACCATATCTGTTGGGGTCAAAAGGAGAGCAATGAGGATCATCCTGGCTTTGCACCGTCTTGATTTCTGTATGAATTTGCTTATTAGGAGCAAGGAGAAAGGCAAACAGGAGGCCTGGGAGCCAACTGTAGACCAGAGCGTCCCTCTGTGACTGTCCCTGCGATGGGATAAGGGCAAAACACCTGCTGCATTTCTTGCTTAGATAGGGTGCAAAAAGGTTGCAGCAAGGTTGGCTCCAGTGACTGAATATTAAACACTAACTGTAGGATTGAAGGACCATTCGTGAAGAATCAGGACCTTTCTGCTCAATTTGTCTGCTAGTACAATGGACAACCCCATGATGTGCACTGTGATCACAAAGCATCGTGAAGACATTGCCACTACCAGAGTCTTAAGACCTCTCAACATAAAGGATAAGAACATGTCCCCCCTCTTCTTGTTGAAGTACCATACAACCACCATGCCTTTATGGAAATCAGACCCTTGAGGAGATTATCCTGGAATGCCTACAATGCTAGGACCACTCTCAATTCCAAAATATTGATGTGAAAATTGACCTCTAGTGACAACCATGCACCTTGGAGTATTCTCCCTTCAAAATGCCCTGCCACCCTAGAAAGTAGGCATCTGTGGTCACTGTTGCAATTGACAAATCCAACTGGAAAGGGCGACCCTTGTTACCACCAAGGACGATGTTGGTCTGAGCTTCCAAGAACACTAACTCATCCAGTGAAGGGTCTTGGGATGACCAACCCCCCCTCTACTTCATTAATTCAAGAATGTCACTGAAGGTGACATCTTCCCCTAAGTCAGTGTTTTCAGTGAAAGACTCTGGGGAAGAGTCTAAGTGCTTTGTTTACACATCCGTTTTCTAAGGACACCTTCTGGGGAAGCAACAGAAGGTTCAGAAACAGACAGGGGGCTGACAAAGCAGATTTCCTCAAAAGTCCTGGGGACCGGCTGACCCTGTCCAACAAGAAGATGAGGAGATGAAGCAGACCCTGGCTGGGGTTTGGGTGGAGCTGAGCTGGATGAAGGCAGCTTCTCTTTGGAACTTGCCAGGACCCCTTCAAAAGCCTTGAAGGTGCTTGTCACTGGCACAGAGGACACCCTCTGATCCAAGGAAGGAAGGGTACCCTTCACCACCAATGACATCCAGCCCCAAAGCCAATCTTGGATCTGAGCTGTCTACATCTGAGGCCCTGAGTGGGAGGGATGGCTCAGAGAATATGAACTCACCCCTTAAGAACTCAGCATCAATACTCGGGTCTCATCTCAATCCTAAGGCATCAATGTTGACAGAAAGAGAGTTAAAGAGTTTGCATCAAAGATGCTCCGGTTCCACTTAGATCTATTAACATCGGACCAGAAGGACAAGTCGTTACAGATTCCAGCAGAGGACGGGTAAGATGTCCATAACTCAGTACTTTTCCAGGAGACAATTTCAGGATAACCCCAAGCTGGATTTGCATCCTTCAAAACTACATCATCCTATTGATATAAAGCTCCTTGAGCCTTCAATATGAATGAGTGGACAATGCCACAGATGTTGATCTCCTATCCTGGAGGATAACGAAATGTAATCTAGGTCTCACCAGTTCCAGTGAGGTCCTGGCTTGTGGAGAAGGTGATTGGGCCCAAGGAGTCATCAGATCTGATATTCAAGTGTTTTTTGAAGCAAGACAGACTGGAGCTGTTGGTTCTGGGCACTGTCTTTTAGCAGACTTAGTGGGTGACTTGCCCCTGTCTTTCTCTCCCTTATCCTTACCGCAGAGGTTTTTTCTTTTCTTGCCCCTTAGGTTTAGGTCAATCTTTTTTGGGGCAGGGATGCAGAAGTCATTGATGGGGCAGCCCCATCTGTGCTTGGAGACATTTTAAAACATGTTTGTCCCTTCTCATCTGAAGGGCTCTGGCAGTAAGGCACTAAAAGTGTCACAGGATTGGCAGTCCACATCTAGATGTGCCACCACACAAGCATCCTGTAGTGGAAGTTTATGCCTACACTCCCAACAGTTCCTAACATGGTGAAGATACCCTAGAAAAATGTGTAGGTCACACCCTAACTACAGTTCCATTTCAACAGAAAAAAATTATTACAACTAAACATATATACATACATACATTTATATATATGTTTTTTTTTTAAACAGCAAATAGTAAATACTGGGTAGGAAACGCCTGGAGACCTTAAATGAGTAAACTAACTGACCAGCAACTAACACTAAGCCTAATCATGAGAAAATGAGGAAAAACAGAAAGAGAAAACTTTCTCACAGTAGGAAAGGAGTAGCTTGTATTCCAAAGGATGCAGCAAACTGATTGTCAAAAGCTCTTTTGCACATCTATTATATTCAAGTGGCAAATGAGATCTCAGCATCTAAGGTGGAGTCCAGGGAATTATGAGTAGGGAGGGAGTCAGAGCTCTGGAACCAAAGACGCTTCAAAGTTGGAGCTATGGATCCAACAACCCATACATATGAAACAAACAAAAACAGCACTGGATCCAAGTCTTAGTCATGACACAGATGTTTACATTCTCCAGAGGGGGACATGAAGGGTGTGGAGCTTTTTGTTAAGTCATCTAGCGTTCAGCAGGAACACCTTAGGTTTGCTTAGAGACTTTTTCAGTATGTTGCCAGTTTTTTCTTCTTGGCATTGCCTAAAAAAAGGCTCTCAGGGAGTGAGATAAAGTTTTAGCTAATATCTGAGAGCCTAGGAAGGACAGGTGCAGTCCATCCTTGGTAAAGAAATAAGGTCTGTTGACCATATCCTCTCATGCTGTTAGATATTGGATCCCCTGGAGTGACACCAGAAATTAGGCCATTTATTACAAATCAGTCGATTTTATGTTCAAACTGTGGCATCATCCTTGGTAAGGGTAGAATGCTTTCTTATACTTGGTTTGCTAAAAATTATTTTCTGTTTTCTTGTACATTTCTCTGTCTGGATATTTAATTGTTTACTGTATTGCTTAATTCAATCTTTTGTGAGTAAAGTGTTTTATTTACTCACTTTTAAAAATGTTGTGGCTGGTCATACTTTACTTATTTATTAATTAATATGAGGGTATGCATAAGGGTGACAAACTGCTGACATCTACTTCATATTGGACAAGCCACCATGCCAAACCACTTATGCTTATAACATGTCTTATTAAGAAGATAAAAACAATGACCAGAAGGTTCCCAACGTGGGGTGGTGGCAATTTTTCTATTGTTGGCAGAGACCGAATGTATCAATGGTGGAAGAGTACTACCTACCTTCTCTGAAAATGAATGTGTTGGCATTTGAATATAAGAGTTTATTTAAAGTACATTTACTATGTGCAAGTGTGCACTGAAAGGCACTGAAACTCAGATTGGTAATAAAGGGGTCTGGATAGTAAAGGTTCATATTGCACAATACAGTGGAACCAAACAAAGCTCTAAACCTCAAATGGATATCACATTTGTGGTGGGATACAAACAGCAGCAAAAATGTCATCCAAAAGTAGCTTTGCAGAAAAAACTGTAGAAGTAGACATAGCTCTTGTAGCATGATCTTTGGGTTTGTGATGCAAAGCATACAAAACAGCATCCCTGGGTGCCTTTTCCTAACAGGGAACCAAGGCATAATAGCTGCTGCAATTGGTGATGGTCAGGGAAGGGAACAGGTCACAACATGGGATGCCCCAGCATTGAAAAATCCGAGCAACAACTCTCAGAGTCAGGGACCACTTGTGAGGAAGGAGAACATTCCTGCTCAAACTGTCCACTAAGATGTTTGATTTCCCCTGGATGTGTGCTACAACCAGAAACTACGGAGATGAAATTGGCCACTACTATACCCTCACAACCTCCCAACAAAGAGAGAAAGAACGGGTCCCCTCCCCAATTTATTTAGGCACCAGACCACTGGCAAATTGTCTGAATGGACAGAAATCACACCCTTGGGGAGAACATCCTGAAAAGCCTGCAACATGAGGAGGATTGCCCTCATCTCCAAGACACTGATGTGCAGGTTAGTCTCAGTAGCAGTTCAGATCCCCTGGATGGTCCTCCCTTCGAAATGTTCCCTCCCAAAAGATGTGCATCTATTGTATCCATAGCCTGAAGAAAGGGATGAACAAATGGTTTCCAGGTAAACACCAAGAGAAACTCCTACCACCCCTTGATCTGAGCTCAACAAACATTGTTTAGAAAAATGAGAAAGTCCATTGGATGAGTTAAGTATGACCACTGTACCTCAAGCGTCCACTGCAATTGCCCTCATATGATACCTGGCCAAGGGAACTAAACATATGGTGTCCGCCTTGTGGCCGAAGAGCCTGATAAGAAGATATGCTGGAGGCTTCCTGTAAGAAAGCAAGGAACCTGCCAGACCCCATAGGTTTGGGATTCTGGAAGTTTTGCAGTCTGGAAGACTGTGTCTAAATGGCAACGTATAAGGTCTAAACTGGATGGAGACTTGGATTTTACCAACATTATAAGAATTCACTGATATTGAAATATGACTAAAACATTCTAACTTGCTGCTTAATGCAAAACAAGCTTATGCTATTTACTCCAAAATAACACCTTAACCAGGAATACACATTTCATATTACCTCAAGTAATAACACAAACATAGGAACCATAAGCCAAACTAAACTACTCTGAGTCATAATAGATGACAACCTCAAATTTGATCACCACATACTTCATTCCATTACGGAAACTCAACAAAAACTTGGCTCCCTGTATAGGGCTAAACACAACCTGACAGATCAAACAAGAATTACTTTAACAGCAACATACCTCTGTCCTGCTCTATTATATGTTTCCTCCATTCTTACAAACATCAGCACTATGTATAAAACTAAACTAGCCTCCTGCTACTACAAAATAGCTAAATTTGCAACCAACCAACCTTATACAGCAAAATAAAGTAAAACACACCTTGAAGCGCTAAAGGCAGCTTTTATCAATATAAAGTACTGTGTGTGAACAAAGTAAAGTTGTGACACCACTGTGGAGTTTAAGAGCTAGTTTAATAGACTCAAACAATAAAATCTATAAAAACTATGAAACTCACAGAAAAAGTAAAAATAAATACAAGTGGATAAGCGCTTTCAGCAGCTGCCTTCTTCAGATCCTGTTTTATTAGCCAAACTTCCTGGTTTTAAAAGATAATGATCTGTCTGTCAATCTTAGTCATCTCACAAGTCTCCGCTCCTTGAGCAAGAGCTTTAAAGGGACCATCCCATTTAAGCCAGGCAATTTGTCATGCTGTAAGTCAGCAATCCACCCCAGTTTCAATAATTTCTGTTCTGTTGAACAGATCTCCACCTCTCAAACTTTCTTCAATAACTTCCAAGGCCATGAAATAAAACGTGTGATCTGGATATTTGGCAATATGTTGAAACAGAGCACTGGTTTTGTTGTGTAATTTGATGTCCCTCAAGTGACGCAGAATTCGTTCCTTAAAGGGTCTATTGGTCTTGCCAACATAAAATCCATTACACAAACAGCAGGTGGCAACATATATAACATTTTTAGTATTACAATCCGCATACACTCTAAGCCTGTACATTTTAAAGGTAATCGGATGCTTGAATAGATTGCTGGAATTTATGGAGTTGCAAGCTCTGCATTTTCTACAAGAAAATATACCACATCTCTGAGTAATTTGTCTAAGTCCAGATCTGTGTTTATCATGGCACAATAACCTCTACGTTCTTCTTAATCTTGAAGCAGAATCTAGGTGCCTCACCAACTATACATTTAGTGTTATCATCAGCTGTCAGGATCTTCCAATTCCTCCTGATAACCTCTCATACCTGTTGAATATCATTACTGTATGTAAGCAAGCACCTTAGCCCCCCAGTTTCACTTTTTTCTCTGGGATAGGGTTCATCTTCCTTGTGTGTGTCTCCACCCAAGAAATAAGTCTGACCTCTCATGTTTCTTACACACCTGTTACCCAGGACTCCTTTGTGGATTTCCCTCTTTTTACATCCACGTTTGTGGAAACATTGTATCAAGTGGTCTGTCTCTTCCTTGTGTGTGTCCTCATTGGTATAAAGTCTGGATTTTCTAAGAAGCTGACCTTTAATGACGTGGATAAACAATGTCTAGGGTGCATGCTAGTCCTATATACTAAATGATTTTTCCAGCAATCTTTCCTATGTATTTGAGTACTGAGATTGCAATCCATTCCATACTGTAGTGTAACACCTACAAAATTTAACCTCTCTCTAGAACTACAAACTTAAAAGTCAAGAAAGGAAACAGCATTACCAAGGTATTCAATAAAATCAGAAAGCTTCAAGAGCTTTAGAAACTGTCGTACAGCCTCTGGTGAGAACAATGATAGCAATGACTTGACTAACATTCTGAAGAAGCTGAGCACATTTTCCCCCTGCCCCATCCAGCAGTAGAGATGTTCGCCAGAGTCTGTATCTGTGAAATGGAAGTATGCCAGCTTCGAAACAATAGGAGTTACAATTAATTTTATAACCTGAATATGGAGAAAAGAATGCTTTACAGGAACTATTACATAATGACAAAATTGTGATAAAACCAGATGATAAAGGGGGAGCTAGTTTTGTTCTTGACAGGACTGATTACAACAGAATGTTGTTTATGCTGAGTGATAAGAAGACAGACATGAAAATATTTACATGGGAGGTGAACAAGCTGTTCAATAAAGTGAATGATATTCTCTATGATTTGTTAATGACCAGAGTAATAACACAGCATTTATATGATTATTTGATAGTAACACATCCACTGACCCCGATTATTAATAGCCTGCTGAAAATCCACAAGACAGACATAACCCACCAATACATCCTATAGTTTTAGAAGAGGTTGGATAACAGAGCCAGCATCTACTTTTGTAGAAAAGAAGTTAAAATCAGCACTCACTAGAGCTACAACTGTACTGAAGGACACCCCCACATTTCTACAGACTTTATTTCACTGTTTTCAGTCCTTGGATGACAAAACCAATCTGATGATGGTAACAATGGATGTCAAAAGTCTTTTCCCAGTCATTCCAAAGGACTTTGGTTTCAAGGCCACATGGCAGTTTCTAAAGCAAGAGAACTTCTTTGATATTAATACCATTTCACAGATTTGTATGTTACTGGATATTATTCTAGAGAATAACATTTTCATCTATGGGAATGAACATTACTGTCAGAAATGGGAGGTAGCGATGGGCAGTTCATGTGTTTACAGTTACTCTAACATTGTTATGGCCCAATGGGAGACTGACCATGTCCTTAGCAAACTAAAAACATGGAAAACATATATAGCCTACTACAGGAGATTTGTGGATGATATATTCTTCCTGTGGACAGGAAATGATCAACAACTCTCTGATTTTATTGAATACCTTGGTAATTCTATTTCCTTCATTGAATTTGAAGTTCTACTTCAAGAATTAGAAAAACTTAAAGAGGTTATAATAAACACGGATCTGGAGTTAGACAAATTACTTGAAATGTAGTACATTTATCTGTAGAAAATGCAGAGCTTGCACCTCCATAAATTCCAGCAATCTAATCAAGCATCCGACTACCTCGCAAATGTACAGGCTCAGAGTGTATGCGGATTGTAACACTAAAAATGTTATATATGTTGCCACCTGATGTCTGTGTAATGGATTTTATGTTGGCAAGACCAACAGATCCTTTAAGGAACAAATTCTGCGTCACTTGAGTGACATCAGATTACACAACAAAACCAGTGCTCTGTCTCAACATATTGCCAAATATCCTGATCACAAGTTTTCTTTCATGGCCTTGGAAGTTGCTGAAGAAAGTTTGAGAGGAGGAGGTGTATTCAACAGAACAGAAATTATTGAAACTGGATGGATTGCTGACTTATAGGCTGACAAGTTGCCTGGCTTGAACGGGATGGTTCCTTTAATGCCTTTGCTCAAGGGGCAGAGACTTCTGAGATGACTGAAAACCAGGAAGTTCTGCTAACAAAACAGGATCTGAAGAAGGCAACTGCCAAAAGCGCTTATCCACTTGTATTTATTTTTTTAGTTTTACTCGGAGTTTCATAGTTTTTTATAGATTTTTTATAGATTTTTAATGTTCGATACTATTAAACTAGCTCTTAACCTCCACTGTGGTGGCACAGCTTTACTTTGCTCACACACAACCTTATAAAGCACACCACTGCCTTGAATTAAAACAATGGAACTGGCTTAAACTCCCAAATCAGTTGACATACTCACAACTAATCATTGCTCACAACCTAGTGTACTCTCCAGACAAATGCCCAGTATTACAAAATACTCTGCTGTACTCCTCACCCACTAGAGACCTTTATAGCAAAATAATATTTATTATGTATCATTAAGACATTCAACACTGCTGGAGACTCTCTACTCTCATTATGTGTCAGAACTCTTGAATGAAATCCCCACATTGTTAAAACACACAAAAAACTTAAATAGTTTCAAAACTTTACTTAAACTGCATCTTTGTCAAAGATGGCTCTGTTCTTCCTACTTACCTGTCTAGATTTACTCATATTACTTTTCTCCAACTCTTACAGCCACCTTCCTTTCTTATTGCTCCTCCTCAGACTGCACTAATTTCCTAAACTCTTACTTTCCTCCTTCTCTCACACCCCACCACTAGCTACAGTTCCTCCTCTGTCCATTTATCTTCCTGCTCATTTCCATAACCTCTCCTTTCATATCATCATTTTTAAGCTAAACTCTACTGGTCTGTCTGTAAATTGTTACTAAACTCAAAAACACCCCAGTTTGATCTTTTCCCTGCAGTCATCATACTATAAATACATTAATTGCTGCTGTATGTTATTTTTCCATTCAATAATTAGCTGATTATTAATTTCTCTCGTTTTTGTATTAAAATGTCATGTTCATGTAAGAAATCCTTAAAAATCATGTAAATAAGCTCATGTATAGATGTTTTTACCCTGCAATTATAAATGTGCATCATGTATAACTTAAATGTGTTGCTTTTCTCCCTGGGCCTCCTCTGAAAATGAGTTTTGCTTAGTAAGGCTTTTCTCAGTCAATAAAGACAAATAAATAAAAAATAAAGAAATGAGATAAATAATTTTGATAGTTGACTGTGATCCCTAAGGAACTGCACAGCTGCAGTAAGGTATCCCTTGCCCTGATTAGGAATACTCTCGTGGGGGCACTTAGGAGCTAATCTTCCAGATCTGGAAACCCTGCAACATGATCCAGGCTGCAACTACGGACATACACTTGAACACTTAGGGGGCAGTGGTCAGACTGAATGGCAATTGAACACTTAGGGGGCAGTGGTCAGACTGAATGGCAATGCTCTGAAATGGTACGGATCGGACCCTAGACAAAAGTGCAGAAATCTCTTGGAGCACTTTGCATTCTTTATATGATGGTAAGCATCCTTGAGATTGACTGCACCATGACCATTTGGAACTTGTTTTTTTAAACCCTTATCCATAATAACTACCATGCCTACACCCACCTAAACAAATCCTCACACACACACACACAAACACTCACATTAACTCCAACTACCTAAGTCACACAATTTCATTTATTTATTGACATTTGTTAACCGGGTTGGTCCAGCTGGGCCAGAGGCCCGTTTTCAGTGGAGACCCAAGGAGAAAAGCTCCAGTTACATAAAAAAATAAAGATTACATAGGTAACAAAAATAGCAAGTAGCAATACCAAGTCACACTCCCAAAACTTGTTAGTACAAATTTGAACATAATCAAACATATTTATATTACCCTAAGAAAAAAAATCACAATTAAATAAATAGATGAACGTTTTGACATATGTACAAACAAGTTATATACAAGTGATCAGAGTTTTTGCCTAGGCTTCCTAGGAAGTTATATTTCCTTACAGGAACTCAGAGTGAAGAAGCACCACTAGATAAAGGGGAATTAGGGAGGTTTTAAGCAGAGACAAGATTTGGTGTTGAGAAGGTAAAGTTTGAGTTCCTTTTTAAAGTGTGCAAGGTGTATGATGGAGCATATGTGTAGAGGAACTTTGTTCCAAGCTTGGGCTAATGAGCAGTTGTACAGTAGTTTGCCTATGTTCTTCTTTGGATGATCTACATTCAGAGGTTGCTGGTTAGAGGTGCGGAGGGTTCTAGAAGGGGAGTAGGTAGACAAAAAAGTAGTGAGAGCTGGACAGGAAGAAGGTCTGTATAGAATGGAGTGTATAACTTGAAATTGAGAAAGTAGCAGTAGTTGAGGGAATTCGAGCCATTGTAATGAGTTCAAGGCAAGGCAGTGATGAGAGTTGTAGGGGGAGTTAGTAATGAATCTTGCAATTTTGTGATAAGTTTGTTGCAGTTTGTTCAAGGTAGTAGCTTGTATATATTGGTTAGTATTGGGGCTGCATAGAGAAGTGTGGGAAGGAGGAAGGACTGTGTTAGGGAGAGTCTAGCATTTGGAGTAATAAATATTTTGTTGCGATAAAGCAGGCCATGTCTCTGGTGTGTTTTTTTTTTTATTCCTTACAGTAAATGTAAGTTAAATTTGAGTTCATCATCAATAATGACGCCTAACAGTTTTGTGTGTGGTTCAGGTTTTATGATAGTGTTGTTGGAGGATGTTATAGTAAATGTGGATTTATGGTTTGAAAGTGAGCGGGGGAGAAAGGGCAAGAGCTTGATCTTCTTGGGGTTAAGGATAAGAATATTGTCAGATAACCATTTCTCTGTGGATAGAAAGGAGTTTTGAATAAGGGTGTGAAGGTCAGTAATACTGGAGATGGAGATGAGTGTAGAGTCGTCTGCATATTATGTAATACTACTGGAGATGGAGATGAGTGCAGAGTCATCTGCATATTATGTAATACTACTGGAGATGGAGATGAGTGTAGAGTCGTCTGCATATTATGTAATACTACTGGAGATGGAGATGAGTGTAGAGTTATCTGCATATTATGTAATACTACTGGAGATGGAGATGAGTGCAGAGTCATCTGCATATTATGTAATACTACTGGAGATGGAGATGAGTGTAGCGTCATCTGCATATTATGTAATACTACTGGAGATGGAGATGAGTGCAGAGTCATCTGCATATTATGTAATACTACTGGAGATGGAGATGGAGATGAGTGTAGCGTCATCTGCATATTATGTAATACTACTGGAGATGGAGACGAGTGTAGCATCATCTGCATATTATGTAATACTACTGGAGATGGAGACGAGTGTAGAGTCATCTGCATATTATGTAATACTACTGGAGATGGAGACGAGTGTAGAGTCATCTGCATATTATGTAATACTACTGGAGATGGAGATGAGTGTAGAGTCATCTGCATGTTGTATAAGAGAAGATTGTCTGAGAGAAGTGAAGAGTTCATTAGTAAAGATGTTAAATAGAAGGGGACCCAAGACTGAGCCTTGTGGAACACCAGTTGGAACAGATCTATAGGGAGAGCAGGAGGAGAGCCATTTGACAGATTGCTGCTACTAGAGAGATAGCTGGAGAACCAGGCAAGAGAGGTAGTAGACAGACTGAGGTTAGATAGCTTAGTAAGGAGGACAGAGTGACAGACTGCATCGAAGGCTTTGGAAAGGTCAAGGAAGAGGCAGGATAACAATTGATTGTTATCAAGGGCTGTGACTATGGTATGAGTGAAAGATAGGAGGGTGGTGGATGTGCTGTGGTAGGGACAGAACCCATGCTTTGTGGGAGTGAGAAGGTTGTGTTGGAGGAGGTAGTTGTGAGTGAATGCATTTCTCGAGTATCTTAAAGAGGGGAGAAAGAATAGCAATGGGACGATAGTTAGATGGATCAGTAGAGTTGCCACCCTTATGTACTGGGATAGCAAAGAAGGATTTCCAGATAGCAGGAACAGTAGCTTCTTGTACACATCTGTTAATGAGAATGGATATGGGCTAGGCTATAAATTTAGCAGCAAGTTTGAGGAATATTGGAGGTAGGTTATCAGTAGAGGGAGAACATGGTTTAAATTTTAGAAGAAGAGATTTAATGTAAAAAGTTGACACAGGTGTAAATGAGAAGAGATTCTGGTTGAGGGGGTAGCGGTAGCTGAATTGTTAGTGTTAGAGGGAGTGAGGTTTTCGATAGTGTCAATAAAGTGATTGATGAGTAGGGTAGCAATTTCCAGAGGAGATTTGTTGGGGTAAGGTGAGGGCTTAGAAGGGCTGCCAGGGTAGAGTATTTTGTTCAGAGTAGTCCAGAATTTGTGAGTGTTGGATCTGTTGTCTAGTTCAGGGGTTCCCAAAGTGTGCACCGCGGCAACCTGGGGAGCTGCGGCTTCCTCCCAGGGCCGCCACAAACTAATAAGCTTAGCCGCAAAATAAACCATGAACTAATAAGCTCAGTTACTAAGCTTATTAGGTCGTGGTTTATTTTGTGGCAGCGCTAAAGGTAATAGGCTACACAGGAGGAGAGCAGCTAACCCTACAAACGATAGCTGGTGAAACCAAAACCACAGATCCACAGAACACCACCAACTAATATTCAAACCAATTTATTGAGTGCTTTTGTAAGCAAAAACAGCTGACTTCATCAGAATACAAACACCATTTGTTTGCCTCACTTTAAATACAAAATTTGAATACATAATTAATCATGTGTAAATTAATAGGACTAGTTCACTTAAAACCACAGTACATAGATATACAAAATCAATAAGAACAAATATATAAAATCAATACCTAACTATTTAAAAACCTTAATAATGAATGTCAATAGCAAAAAAAAAGAATGCTAAATTCATCCAAATTGTGTCCGTAACTTCAAAAAGCTACTAAAACTAATACTGTCATTGAGGCCGGGGTGGGGGGCTAGTGGCATTGAGTTTAATTTGCCACCATAATTCCTTGAAATTTAGGTAGTCCTCCCACGATCCTCCCCTTATGTCATGTGCCACTTTTTCAATTATGAAAAATTTTAAATTATGTCCAGGAAATTGTGCTACATGTTTATACAAAGCATTATTAGAATTTGAAGTGTTAATATCTCTAATATGCTCATAAATCCTCTCCCTAAAGGTTCTTTTGGTCTTCCCAATATAAAAACTTGGACATAAACAACATGTGGCTCCATAAATCACTCCCTTGGTGTAACAAAAATAACTCCCTAGGATGTTAATTTTAGTACCATTAATACGTGCATGCTTACCTCTACCAATAAAAGGACACTGTGAACAAAAACCACAAGGCTTAATCCCCTTAGCCTGTATTTGTCCAGCCTCATTATTCCTCTACAACAGTTGCTTAAAACACACACCCCTCCTGTATATAATACAGGGTTTGTTCTCCACCTTATCCAATATACTGGTTTGATGATTAAATATAGTCCAATTTTTACACAAAATATGTGTAACAGTCTTATAATCAGCACAAACTTTTGTAACAAATGATGACTTCCAAATAGTTTTAGAACTTGCTTCCTCGAAATCATTCTGTAAAACTAAGGTATTGGAATCACCGTGAGGACTCTTATTATCTTTATTTAACAAGGGTCCAAAAACACCCACCCCCCTCTTGTTGAGTATTTCATCATACACCCTGTCAGTCAATTTCAATGGATACCCCCTTGCTTCCAACATCTCTTTCAATAATGTACTTTGCTCACAAAAATCACCATCCCTTGTAGTCATACGTGAAATTCGTACATACTGGCCTTTCACCAGGCCTTTCTTAATGTGCTCTGGGTGCCAACTTTGATAATGTAACAGGCTATTGCTGTAAGTGGGCTTCCTATAGGCATTGCTAACTAAACATTTTTGTTCAAGGTCCTTACTTACTGACACATCTAAATAGTTAAAAACATCCTTCCTGTATTCAAACTTAAATTAAAGGAAATCAGTTGTACCATTGATGAATTCAACAAATTCTTCCACTTCATTCTCATCCCCAATCCACACAAAAAACAAATTATCAATGAATCGTACATAAACATTCCATAATCTAGTGTATGGGGATTTAAAAAGACACTTACGCTCCCACATGAGCATAATAATGTTTGCAAAAATGGGGCACAACATGCCCCCATTGCTACCCCTGTTTGTTGTATAAAAAAACTGACCTTCAAAATAAATAAAATTATACTTTAAAACAAGCTCCATCAATGTTACTAAAACCAAAACATCATCATTATCAAACCTCTTCGAATCAAAGAGAAACTCCTCAAACCATTCTAACCCCAAAATATGTGGAATAGTATTAAACAAATTCACAACATCGATAGTCAAAAAAGAAGTGTTATCTTTGACTGTTACTTCATTGTTTTTTTCAAAAAGTGCCATGAATCAATACAAATGTGCTGTTCAGAGCTCAAAACATTTTTCAACTTTAAATCAATGTATTTGCCAATAAAAAATGTTTTAGATCCCATTGTACTGACAATCGGTCTCATTGGGGGGTCGTGTAACCTCTTGTGTATTTTCGGGATACCGAAAATATTCAGTACCCTAGGATGGCTAACTTTTAAATAGTTGTATAAAATCCACTTCAATCTGACCCTGCTCAAAGAAATCTTTTAATGCCAGGTCTATTTTGTGATGTGAAATATTAACTAAATTCAAAGACACTTCGTCATAAACAACACCATCCAATAATAATGCATTCATCCTATTGTTGTAATCAGTCCTAGTCATAATAACAACTCCATCCCCCTTGTCAGGTTTCATAACTCATAGGGATTTATCAGCCGTTAACTTGATGAGCAGCATTATTTCACTCCTAGTTAAATTCCACATATCCGTGTCAACATTGTCATGCAACATCGCCCTAAAATCAAAATCACACAGGGCTTCAAACATAATTAACACACTTGGTAAAGGGGGGTTAAACATACTATTCCTATAAAAAGCATTTTTTTTCCATTGTGTAATAATTCATTCCCAAACAAAAAACATAGGTTCAACTTTCTAACATATGCTTTTAAACCTAAAATAAGTTCCACCAAATTCGCCTTCTTTGTGGGAACGAAGTTAAAACCTTTACTAAATAATTCAGGCAATTCCGAGTCAAAGTGCTGCCCAGAGTAATTATGAACAAAGTCACCTTTCCCATTCGTATGAGCCATGTAACCAAAAGCTACATCGGAACTCACTTGGTCAAAATTTGTAGCCCCGGGAACAAGTTCGTAACAAAGTTCTGCATCTTGCGAACCACCAAAATTGGTTTTGTTGCACGTAATTAATTCCATCTGTTGGACTGCCTCTGTCCTCCCTGAAACAAATTTGTTTGTTGCTGTTTCCACTGTCGACTTGATCGATTCCTGTACTGTTGTTTCCAGGTCTGATTGCATATCCTCTCGGACCTGTGTGGAAGATCCCGCCCTAAAGGGACATCATTATTTGGTCGCTGTTCAGCTCCACCTCCTTGGCCCTCCTCTCTACCACCGATTAAATTGGGTGATATTTTAAATTGAAAAGTGGAAGGTGGTTTTGGATAAGCAGTCCTGGCCTGATAAGCTGCGATATCCCTTTGTAGTTTTTTTACCTTTTTTTTAACTGGATATCCCCTATAAGCCTGTCTGTTTTCTGCAAAATAGATTTGTATGCTAAAAGTGATGTATCGAACAAAAGATCATCATGCAGAATTTTGTCAAGTTCCAACAACTCAGAATGCATTGAATCAATGGCATTATTGTTGTGTTTCATAAGTATCTCCAACAACTCCATGTCCTGCTTATCAAACAGAGCTATCAACTCACGGTGAAGCACGGAGTCAGATACAATTCCATTGGGGTACTTACAGCTACGCAACCCCTTAGGCACCACTTTGTTCTTAATACATTCACGGAAGTAAGCATTTTCAATTTACAACTTCCTAACTTTAATAAGTTTGTTTTCAAAGGAATTTAATGTCTCTTGAAAAGTCCCCCTCACACATTCAGTGTTTCAAAGGCAATTAAATGAAAATTCTCTATTGAACCAAGCAGCAAAACTTAAATCATCACCACCAAATGTTAATCCTTGCCATACCTCGGGTTGTGTTTGTCCACTATTACTCCCCTGCCCAAGGGGAATACTGGTGTCTATGGACAAATTAGGATTACGTGAACCATTATTGTCTTGCGTTGCTTCTCTAGAAAGCTGTTGTAGAAGTTGAGTCAAAAGTCCTATATTCTCCATTGGGTCTTCACCCAAAATGATGGTACGTGACCTGGAACCCATAGCTGATCACACCAAGCGCCAACCACAAACCAAGAACCACACAAAATGTCTGACAGAGCAGCAAACCCTACTAGAACAAACCCATTTCCAACTTAATGTTACATAAACTTACATCAAAAAAATAATTTCTACAGCTACAGAATCAGGGTTACAACCACTGTATAACTGTGTTGTCCTACTACCTTTTTTAACATATGATGCAGTTGCTGAAGAGTTTGCAAATTCAGTTTTAAATTTCCCCCACGCTGGGACAGAACTTGGCAAGGCAGGTGATAAGACAATGTTGAACCTTCAAACTGAGTTTATAAATCTCAAAGAAAAATGTGTGACCTTATCTGCATTATCAGCCACATATGCACCCCCCCCCCCCATCACCAAATGGTATCATGCAGTGTTACCTCCGGACTAGATAATAGGAAATTTAAGCATCTGTCACCTCCTGTTGAGGGGTAAATGGATTATTAGGGCACAGGATTGATCCATAAGAATCAATTTCAGTCTCAACCCGGGTAAAAGAAAACACACAGACTAGTATCATAACATCAACATTAAGCACAAAATGTAATAGCAGCATTATGAAAAAAAGTAATAACCTTTAAAACCAGCTAAATTACAACGCAAGACTGTTAACAAAATGTGAAAAGAAAAAGGTATAGAGCCAGAACATTTTTTTCTATCCCAGTTTACATTTCATCCAAACCTTCTGCTAGATAAGCTGTAGTCTTACAACAAAAATGCAAGGCAGCATAAAGTGAGAAGAGAGGAAAACAAAGATGTGAAAGGAGATAACTATACTAAAAATTCAATATTATGAAATCTTATTACAGAGAAGACATACCCTGCAACAAATTCAACAGGACACAAACATGCATAATCTCTTAGCCCAAAATATTATTCCATAAACTGCAAGACAGTACTTCACAGTTGACACACAGCATCAAACATTTGTATAAAAGTACAAAATCCAAGTCACGGCTAAAGTAAGTCAGCTCCCATGTTACAATCACATCGTTGACATAGAAATACTTCTGTCTCTGCTTAAGAGGATTTAATTTTACACTTTTGCTAGGGTGGCATTACCGATTCTGGCAAGCCCTTTCTCAAATCCGTCGGTCCCCGCCACTCGAACTCTAGAGAAGATTTTGACCGATAAAGAGGTGAAGAAGGCTCATCATTCTCAGATGCGCAAAGCCTGTGAAGTGGCCCTTGGTAAGATGATGATGGCAGTGGAAGTAATAGTGGAGGACCAGGACTGATACTGCTGTTGTAAGATAGGTGGTAGTAAATATTCAGTTGTGAACCCTGTCACTGCATGGCTTGTGTTGCCGGTACTCATTTTTAACACTGGCTTTGTTGATGCACTTTTGTTGAAATGAAGTCCAATTGACAGTCCAGGGATGGTTTTACTTCCTTTCAAACAGTGCTGCTGGTTTTCTTGTCATACTGGAAATGCCTTATGAATGAACAGCAACGTGGTGGTATGCATGAAGTTTTCTGCGTTAATTTTACTGTTTGAGTTTCTTTTTTTTTTTAATAACATTTACCTGAATTTACTGGTCATTGTGGTTTAGAACTGGTGTCCAAGTTGCTGCTGGGTGAGATCTGAGTAATGTACCTCCTAAATTTTACTTACTGTATGATGATATTGCAAACCAGGAAGCACTGAGTTGCAGCAGATGCAAAAGTGGGCATCCTATAATAAATCGGCAGTTCGGGCAGTGATAACACGCCAGATCAGGCTGCTCTCTGCACTTCAACTTTGTTCGGCTTACTTTCAGAGTAAACTCCAGTTAAAGCAGTTTTCAAGTTACAGTAAATTCTGCATGCCATAGTAGTATACCAGCATAGCTGATGAAGATGTAAATCTTGCCGTTTTATTGGTCTGGTTGTGATGCAGACTGGGAGGGAGTTAAATATATACTGGCACTGCCGGCAGTTAAGCAGAGGTTCCTCGATCCATTTGGATTTGGATGCATGATTGTTGATGGAGCATACCTACGAGACTGAAACATACATCTCAAAGCCTAAAATAACGGGGGAGCAAAGGCCCCAAAATACGGACCATTTTAAACACTGCCCATATAAACTTGTGTTGGTACATGTTTTCTGAAGGGTTTGAAGTCTAAAACTTAAATGTGTGTTATGATTCAGTGACTGCAGTCCTCAGGGATTTGACAGAAAACCACAAATGTTATGAGGAACACACCAAAATATGAGACAAATGTCTGAACAGTTGAGAGGTATGGTCAAGTATGGTGAGAAAGTAAAATGAAGAGATTCATTAACTTAATGCATGAGTGTTAGCAGGGGTGTAGTCAGAGCATTCCAGTTTGTCCTCAGTCTTTTATTGCTGTTCCCTAGCCCACCTGGCGTTAAATAAAATGTGTATATGTCACATAATGTTGTCCCTCAAAAGTACAGTTGTGTACTTACCATAAATGTAGATGTTCGAGTGTATTCACTGTTGCAGTCATTACAATTGGGTTATCCTGCTGGCAGGCTACCCGCAGTCGGCCTGAATTCCAAAGTCTAGGTCCGGCGTCGGTTGTTGTCACCTCCTCCCTGACGTCAGTGCGCCAGGGGTATAAAAGATGCAGCCGACGCCATTTTCTTCAGTTTTTCTTGCCCCAGATGTCAGGTGTCCCCAAAAGGGTAGGCTAAAAACATGTCAATAAAGCATGCATGCACCAAGCTAAATTTTTCCTTCATCTACAAGCAAATACACCACATAGGTTGTATAGAATAGAGAAGTACAGATAAGTTCCAGCAAAGATAAGGGGGATGGTGGGAGGGTAACCTGGACTGCAGCAGTGAATACACTCGAACATCTACATTTATGGTAAGTACACAACGGTACTATGTTCATCATGTTTCACTGTTGCAGTCATTACAACTGGGTTGAATCCCAGAGCTAAGGTTGGGAGGCTGGAGCTAAATAGGATTAGGAGAGGCTATGAGGCCCTGCAGGACTGCAGTGGCAAAGCCTGCCCTGGATTTAGAGTAGAGTGGTAAGTGATAGTGCTTTGTAAAAGTGTGCATTGAACTCCAGGTTGCAGTCTCCAAAATGTCTTTGGTTGGTACTCCTCTGAGGAAGGCTGCTGAAGTGGCTGCTGCTCTGGTTGAATGTGGCCTAATGCCCTTAGGCACTGATTTGCCATGTTGTGAATAGCAGAAATGAATGCAGTGGCCTATCCACTTTGAAACAGTCTTTCCTTGTGATCCTGCAGCATATGCCACTAGCAATTGCTCAGTCTTTCTGAAAGCTTTGGTTCTGTCCAAGTAGAAGCGCAGCTGTCTGTGTATGTCCAAAGAATGCAGAAGTCTCTCACCCTTATTCTGTGGGTTTGGGTAAAAGGTAGGCAAATTAATAGTTTGGTTAAGGGCCACACTGGACACTACCTTAGGCATGAATGTCGGATTTGTCCTCAGAAAAACCCTATCTGGATGGAAAATGATAAAAGGTTCAACAGCCATGAGTGCCTGTAGCTCTGAGACTCGTCTTGCAGAGGTTATTGCTAGGAGCAGAGCTGTTTTCCATGATAAAAATTTTATATCAGCTGTAGTGGCTGGCTCAAAAGGAGGCAGGGTGAGTTTTTCTAAGACATAATTGAGGTCCCATGCAGGTATTGGTGATCTCCTTGGAGGTCTTAAGTTTTTGGCTCCTCTGGGGTACTGCCTTAATAAAGGATGAGAAAAAATAGGTGGCTCTGTATTGTAATGAGCTGAAATGGCAGAGGCATGAATCTTAATTGATGAAAAGGATAGGCCTTTGTCCAGCATCTCAGTTAAATATTGCAAAATCTGAGGAATATTTGGTACAGTCGGTGTCAATCCCTTGTGCCTGGTTCCAAGCACAGAATCTTTTCCATTTTTCAGTATAAGATTTTATGGTACTAGGCCTCCTGGCCTCCAAAATAACATCCATCACCACTTTAGAGAGAGGTGTGTTTTGAATGACTACATTATCCACCATGCTGTCAGATTTAAGGTCTTGAGTTGGCTGTGCAGGATCTGATTGTTGTGTTGGGACAGTAAGTGAGGAATTTCAGGTAATGCCCAGGCTGGGTATTGAAACAAGTTCCTTAGGATTGGGTACCAGTGCTGGTGGGGCCAGTCTGGGACAATCAGTATCATTTTTGGCTTCTCTTGTCTGACTTTTAGGAGTACCTTGGGGAGGAGAGGCAGTGGAGGAAAGGCATATACTGTTAAGTTTTTCCAGCTGAAAGATAGAGCATTCACTTTCCATGCTTGCGATAAGTCCTTGTGCAGAATCTCTGTAGTTGGCAGTTGTGAGGGGAGGCAAATAGATCCATGTCCGAGCATCCCCAATTCCTTGTTATCACGCTGAAGACTTGCGGATCCAATTTCCACTCGTGGGGATCCATGAGGTTTCTGCTTAGTTCATCTGCCAGAGTATTTATCTTTCCTGGCAGGAATTGTGCCTGCACTGCAGATGTACTTGGTAAGTCAATGCTGTGTCCCACAAAGTCATGGCTAGACTGCATAGGGGGAAGGAATGAGTGCCTCCCTGCTTGTTTATGTACCACATGACTATAGTATTGTCTGTCTTTATCAGTAGTTGTCCTGGATGAAGTAGATCCTTGAAGGCTGTCAGGGCATTCTGAACAGCTAGTATATCTTTTTGGTTGATATGTAGATGCATTTGGCTTGCAGACCATGTGCCCTGAATACATCTTCCTGCCATGTGGGCCCCCCCAGGCATAATCTGATGCATCTGTTGTTAATATCTGCCTGGCTGTGGGTAAAACGAATGACTGTCCCTTGTTGTGGTGACAGGCCTTTGTCCACCATCTAAATGCCTGTTGCAGGCAGGGAATGAGGGTAATTATTGTTTCCAGGCTGTGGCAATGTTGAGTCCAAACACTTTTTAGATACCATTGAAGTTTCCTCATATGCAGTCCTGCATATGGAATTAGCAGAATGCAGGATGCCATGAAGCCCAAAGCCTGCAGAATTTTTCTTGCAGATAACTGGGTCTTTGTTGCCAACATTTTGAAATAAGTAGTCAGTTGCCTTTGTTTGTCTGGCATGAGATAAGCCATCTGGGCAGTTGTATTTAAGCTTGCACCCAGGAATATTATCTCTTGAGAGGGTACTAGTTTTGATTTATTTTCATTTACTGTGTACCCTAGGCATGTTAGTAATCTTTTTACAAATGCCAGATGCTGTAGTAGAATGTCCTTGTTCTCTGCTTGAATAAGGCCGTCATCCAAGTAAGGATATATTTGTATTCCTCTGTCTGCAAAATGCAATTACTGGAGCCAGGCATTTTGTGAAGACCCTGGGCGCAGTAGATAAGCCAAAGGGCAGTGTAGAGAACTGGTAGTGCATTGAGCCAGCTATGAATCTGAGGTATCTTCTGCATGATTGTCTGATTGGGACATGCAGGTATGCCTCTTTTAGGTCTAAAGTCACAAGCCAAGCCTTCTTGCCCAGCATGGGCAGAAGCTACTGCAGAGTCAACATTTTGAATCTTGGCATATCAAGACGTGTTTCAAATAGATAGGTCCAGTATTGGTCTCCAGGCTTTGTCCTTTCTGGGCACCAAGAAAAGTCTTGAGTAAAATCCTTGTCCCTGCTCTTGCTGTGGTACTTGCTGAATGGCCCTCATGTCCATGAGGGATGACACTTGCTTTTGTCCCTCTGCCCATTGATTTTTTGGCAGGTCTGGCAAAACCATTTGTCCTTAACAAACTGGAAATGTAAACAAAGATAAACACCAAAATGTCCAAACAAAGGTTTGCAGTATTAAGCGAAGTCAAAAGCTAATGTTCACCAGAAGACAATTTAATGAAGTGCTTTTCGTCTGCACTGTGTGCAGACTTCTTCAGACATACAAAAAACCTTTTTACCTTTTTAATTAAGGTTTACCTTAATTAATTGTGTGTTATGATTGGTTCATTATGCCAGTTTAAATGTTTTTAAGGGAAGTTTTTAAAAGGTTTTTTGTATGTCTGAAGAAGTCTGCACACAGTGCAGACGAAAAGCGCTTCATTAAATTGTCTTCTGGTGAACATTAGCTTTTGACTTTGCTTAATACTGCAAACCTTTGTTTAAACCATTTGCCCTTGGCAGGGTGTGAAAGTGAAACCTGTAGCCTTGCAACACTATATCCAAGACCCATTTGTCCTGGGTTATTACGTGCCAATTTTGAAGAAAAAAGTGCTAGTTTTCTCCCTAAAGGTTCTGCCAGAAGATGAGTACTTGCGCAGGCAGAGGGAAGTCATTGGGACTGTTTCCTGTATGGCTGTGATTTGCCTTCTCCGCTTTTGGAGGTAGAAGTACCCGATTGTTTAGACCTGTATGAGCCTTGGGGCTGGGATCTGCCTCTAGGGTGTCTGTATCTGCCTCTTTGTGGCCTGTCTGACACTGGAAAGGACCAATTCTTTGTAGGCCAGTGCCTGCTAAATCTTGCAGGCTGTACCTGTAAGAAATCCTTGACTGTTTGCATAGATTTAGCTTTGTCCTCCATTTTCTTCAACACCTTTTCTGCTTTAACACCAAACAAGGTATCATGCTATAATGGAGCATCTAATAATTTTGCTTTAACATGATCAGGCAGAGTCTGTTCCTTTAACCAAGCATGCCTCCTAATGACAGAACCCGTAACAGCGGCCTGCAGGAGGCCTCCAGAGAATCAAAACCACGGTGCAAAGTATGCTTTCCCACTTGTTCAGCTGCATGCAATACATCCTGCATTTCTTTGTTTTCTGCACATTCAGAATTTATCAACATTTTCTCTTTAAGCAGTGACATAATATATTGTTGATATTTAAGCATATGAAACTGACAATTTAAAGCCCTTATAGCCAAGGTAGCAGAAGTGTAAATCTTTTTTCCCCATCTGTCCAGTGCCCTAGAATCCCTGTCAGAGGGGGTAGGGTTCTTTGCAGTGGACGCCTTGACCCCTTTGGGACCCTGAGAGATAGTTTCTGGGTCAGCCGAAGGGTTCTTAAAAAGAAATTTATGTGAATCAGGAACCCTGTAGTATCTGTCTGGCTTAACAGGAGCTGGAGGTAGAGAGTCAGGAGTCAGACTGGACTCTGAAAATACATCATCTACAATGTCTAACACAGGTGGAATAGCAAGGGGCCTGTGCTGAGGTAGTAAAAGGAAGTCTCTGAGCCTTTTCTTAGATTCTGAATAATCTTGGCTCTCCCAGTGGAAATGCTCCCTCATGGTATGCAGAGTTTCGCCAAAAGAATAATCCTCAGGAGGAGAGGCTGAAGGGATAGATTCTTCAGCATCAGAATCCTCATAGGGAGGAAGAGAGTATTACTGATCAGAAGAGGATCAGAAGAAATGGAAACCTGATCTGAAGATTCATATTTTGTCTCTTGCCTAGGCCTCTTATCAGGAGGGGGATGGGAACCCCTGATCAAAGTAATTAGGTCTTCGGCCATTTTGAGCATCTGTTTTTTAGGCATGGAGGCCTGTCCATGGGGCTGTTGTACTTGTTTCTTCGTCTTTAGAGGTGCTTTAGTGTTTGCCTTTGAAGCTGAAGTCGTTTTAACATATAACTGTGTAAGCCTGAAAACACCCTCAGAAGCCGATGCCTGCTCAGCGGCTCCAGACCCATCTGAGGGAATAGTTTCCGAGGTTCCAATACCTTGAGTTTCCAGTGGCCTAGTCGGCTCAATGTGGGAGTCGGAAGCAGCCTGTGGCTCTAAAGTAGCGGGTGTCAGGGGCTGCAAAAGCGCCTCACTGAGAACAGGCTAACCGGCGACTGTCTTAGAAGAAGCCTTGTCATCAGTTTTGGACCTCGGATGCCTATCCTTTTCTTTCTCTGCGTTTCTTTTGAATTGCAGTGGTCGGATGGCTATCTGACAACATTGTGTAATTAAATCTTCTGCCAAAATAGTGAACTACAAAATCGTACCGACGCTTAATACTGCGTTGGTTAAATCTAGCACAAAACCGACAATTAGCAACGTCGTGATCAGGGCCTAGGCAAGGAATACAATAAGAATGGAAGTCCTTATGAGGTATTTGCTTCCCACAAGAAATTCAAACACGAAAATCTCAGGAGTCGGCCGACCGGCACTTGCGAACTGCTTTTGCTTCGGGCACCGTGTGGCAAGAAAGACTGAAGAAAATGGCGTTGGCCGCATCTTTTATACCCCTGGTGCACTGATGTCAGGGAGGAGGCGACAGCAACCGACGCCGGACCTAGACTTTGGAATTCAGGCCGACTGCGGGTAGCCTGCCAGCAGGATAACCCAATTGTAATGACTGCAACAATGAAACATGATGAACATCACATAAATATATTCATTATTTTCAGGGTTGGCCTCAGCAGTTGCGGGGCTCAGTTAGATTATCAGAAGGCTGTGAATTGTTTTTCTACCTGAAGTGCTTGAATTCATTTCATATTGCTGGTATTGCAGTGCAGCTTAAGGTGGTTGCTGCATTCCTGCATGTGCTATCCTTTCAGTGAAATGTTGAGCTAAGGTGCCATCTGGTGGTTGTTCATGTAGATGTGAAAGGTCACACTGCACTTATCAAAAATGAGCAGAGGTACCTCATGTATATATATATATATATATATATATATATATATATATATATATATATATATATATATATGTGTATAAATATATATATATATATATATATGTGTATAAATATATATATATACACACACACACTTAGTATTTTATGTGCGTTTTTTATACATTTATATAAAATCCACATGGTATTCTTTTCTTATTCAACCCCCTATTTATACATACATGTTGAATCCCAGGCAACATTTTTTTTTGTTTAAAAAAAAGATGCATTTTGAGTCTTTCACACCCTAGAAAAGTGTGCTAAGTTTCTTCTAGTCCACTTGCATGACAGATCTTGCTGTAATTGCTTTATAGCCCCTTCACTACGACTTGTCTAATAATTAATCTCCTACGGAAGGCCTGATAGTGTATTAAATATGTGTGTTATTTATTTTTACCTAACTAGCTCCTTTTCATTAAAAAAAATTATTATTTCACAAAGTATACTTGTTAGAATTTGATGGGGGCACCTTGGGAAAACCTGGATTCAACAAGGGAGCCAAGAATCGAAAAAGTTTGGGAACCACTGGTCTAGTTGAGAAGAGTTGTAGTAAGATTTTTTTGTCTTTAGTGACTAATTTCTTGACTAGGTTATGTAGTTGTCTGTATTTATGTAGAAGGGGAATATGCCTAGTTTTAAGCCATGCCTTCCAGGTGCTATCCCTGTTATGCATTAGTGCTCTAGTATCTTTGGAGAGCCATGGAGCATAGTTTGATTTAATTCAAATTTTCCTGGAGTGAGCAAGGGAATTAAGGGTATCTAGGAAACTGTTGCTAAATTTACTGACTGCATCATCAAGAGGGATGTGTTTAAGGATGGACCAATAAAAACTAGATAGTATGGAGTTAAATTGGGTGTTATTGAAGTTAGAGAGCTTACAACAGTCTCTATACAGGTGAGGTTTGTGTGCCTGGGAGGTGTGTCTGAGGATAGAGGTGGGGAGGTGATCACTTAAGGAGTCAGGTAGGGTACATGGGCCATGGTAGAGGTGGGGGGAGTTAGTGAGTATCCAGTCAATGGTGGAGCTAGAAGATAAGTCTTTACTGAAATGGGTATGGGATGTAATCAGTTGATGGAAACCATTTGAGGAGAGTAACTAGTAAGTTTGGACCAGTCTATATTGACATCACCAAGAATGAGAGTTTCATAGTCTACATTGTGGCTAAACCAGGATAGGATATTTTCAAGGGTGGGTATATTATTTCCAAGGGGGGTGTAGATGGAGGTGACAGCACATTTCCTGTGTGGATTTAGATGACAGTTTAGGATGAGAAGTTCAGCAGGATGGAAGTTAGGGATGGGGATAGTGAGAGGAGAGAGGTTTAGGCTATCTCAGTGGAGTATGGCTACACCACCACCTTTTTTCGGGATCTATCAGCACAATAGATGTTGTATCCAGGTGGCAGTATTTTACTGTTAGTGATGTGTGACTTGAGCCAAGTTTTGGACAAGGCAAGGATGTTAGGGTTTGTATGGTCTATCCAGGAATGTAGCTCTTAGATCTTGTTAGTTAAACTTTGAATATTTATAGAATACATGGATAGGTGTTTATGAGCTGAAGTCTGTTGTATCGGAGTATGGGTGTGGTTAGGAGTGGGAGTGGAGGAATGAAGAAAGGACTGAGGGCCTGGATTAGGGTGGATGTCACCAGAGTGTAGAAGGTTATTTGTAAGAAGTATGAGTGGAGTATAAGGTAAGAGAAGGAATATGGTTTTGGTTTGGGTATTGGGTAACAGTTTGGTTGTGAAGAAGGGTAAATTTGTGAAAACTGGAGGAAGAGAAGTTAAAGAGAGATAGCTAAGTATGAAGTAGTTAGTAGATTAGTGTGGGAGGTAGAGTTGGGGGAACCTTTAAGTGGGCTGGGGAGGTAGTACTGATTTGAGTGAAATGAGGTTAAAGCTGAAAGGTAAAAGAGTAGTGAAGTCACAAAGAAGAGCAGTTGCATTGTTAGGGGGATGACTGAGAGCTTGTATAGGGAGTAAAATTGAGTAGGGCAGGAAGTGAAGTAGGTGGGTATAGGTAGGGATGGGGATGGAGTACAAGCAGGAAATATGTTGTGGGAGGCTGAGCTGACAGAAAGGGGAGGGAATGGAGACCAAGTGTAACTGATATAGGGGTGGGTGGGAATGGGGTTAGGGTAGGGGAGAGAAGTCAGCTCGAGCATAGCGAGGGCAAACAAAGTGGGGCTACACCCACGGAGAAGATTCAAGAAACAATCAGGAAATCAGGTAAGTTAGGTAGATGTGAGATTGAGAAGGTGGGGGGCAGAGGTACTGGGAGAAAAAGTCAGAGTAGGTCAGTAGGAATGTACAGCAGATGATTAGAGTACCAAACCAGGAGCCAGTTACTGAAATAGAGAAGTGCAGTTTTCAGAAGGAGAGACCAGTGAAATGTGCAAAGGAGGGCATTGTGGTCAGAGAGCTTGAGAGAGCTGGCTAAATCAAGGTGAAAAGTAAGATGTCAAGAGCAGAGGCAGACAACAGGGAGCGGTCCAGAGATGTGCAAACTTACAGCCACGACAGGAGCATCAGTGCAGGTATTAAATACAGCATTTAATACTTTAGGCTGCATGTACATAAATTATTTTCTTGATATTCTAGAGGGGAATACCCACGCAGGGCAATTGACTGTAGGAGGGTCTAACCAGGTCTGTCACAGGAATTGGATACTGCAGAGACTATTGCTATCCTAGAAAAAAAAAGGAAAAGAGAGAAGATAGGGGTTAGGGGTTGAGAAAGAGGAACAATGGTAGGTACTATTAGTGAAACAAGTAGACCAGTTGTTAGTGTAAATAGGGGTGGGGGAGTAGGGCGTTAGTGTGTGTAATTAGGTAGTAAGTCTGTGTGTGACGGCTGCAGGTAGGATTGGTATATGAGTGGGAAGACTAGAGCAAGGAGTGGACTCTGGGTGTGCTTGGTGTAAGGGAGAGAGTGCAGGTTTGAGTTCAGAGTGGAGAAGTGCAAGTGTGTAGTGAGTGTAGGGGGTGAGTGAAAACACTACAGGAAAAACGATGGAGGGCTTCAGGTAAGTTAAGTACTAGAAAGCAGTAAGCAATGGCATTAAGCAAAAAACAAACTTTGGTAGGCATCAACTATAGCAGTGGTAATGGTATACAGTAAACGTCAATACATAACATTCACAGGTAATTCAGCAATATCATGCAACTGAAATAAGCAGGAGTACTGTTGTAAAAAGAAAAATTACAGTCAAAACATTCTCAGATAATCAGCTAAGCATAAGAAAGATTATTAACATATTACTGTGCAATAAAATGTATATGCAGTTAAAGTAAAAATTACATTCAAAACAGTCTCAGATATTCAGCTAAGCATAAGGAAAACAGAATGTATATGTTGTTAAATCACTCTTTAGGTACTTAGTACGGCACCTAGGAGAAGCAACTACATGTGATATCGCAAAAATATACCCTTTATAGACATTGTAGGTGAGAGCAAGAGGTTAAAGGGCAGTCCAAAGCTAGGAAATGGAGTATGAAAACTTCACAGTGGTAAGATAGCAAAAGCAACACTCAGGTGAACTAAAACACAACAACAAAAGCCAGTTGATAAGACAGTATAAGCGACACACAAGAAATAAACACTTCAGCACAAGCCAGTATATAGCAGACACATCACTATAGAAGTAGCACTACCAATGTGATGTACTGAAATAACCTATTACAGCATTCTAACTTTAAGCAGGAGGGAAGACCAACAAAAGCAGAAACAAAAGGACAAAACACAGTGAGGAAAGATCAAGAAAAGCCAGAAACGCAAGGACAAAATATAGGAGAAGTAGCAATTTGTTATGCAATATAATTAAGTATGTAATACCACATTCTAACTGTAAGCAAGAGGTAAAAGACTGAGCACAAGACTCAGGAGAAGCAGCTACTAGATAGGCAAATACCCAACAGTAAAGCATTTTCACAAAAAAAACAAAAAAAAAAAAAAACAGTCCACTATTTATGACTCTAGGCGGCTTTTTTTTTAAAAACCCAGAAATTAGAGCAGGATACAGGCGCCACTGTTTGTAGATAAATGTCAGTGCAATACTACCTATGAACGAATTAGAATGTTCTACCTCAGGCAAATTAAGTAACAAATCTACTACTGCCACAAAATAAGAGTGCAAGACTCAGGAGAAAACGGTACTAGCTATGCGACACAAATACATGCTGTATAGAGATGAGGTTAAAGTAAGCAGACAAATTGTTTTACAAACCCTTCGTGTTCTTTGTTCGTATTGTCTTATTCTAAACAGATTATACACACCCCTCGGTGGCTCAAATTAAGAATAGGAGATAATTTGTAAGGAAATGACCATGTGATTCTAAGGTAGCAGGTTTTTGTGTGTTAACAGATCATCTTTAAGAACGCCGATAAATTAGAGCATAGTCCAGGTTAAATTCATTCACACACTTCCACAACTTATAATTTAAACCAAGAATAATGCTCACCTTGTCAGGCTGACGCACAGTGTGGGACCGAAAGGCTGGTAAAGGGGGTGGGGGATAGAGTAAAGATGGGGCTAGAAAAACGTGCGGAAAGGTTTAAAGGCACAAAGGATGATGGGAATAGTTTGTGTGAAAAATAAGTGGGAGGGTCTGTGATAGAGATTAAAGGAAGGAAGAGAGAAAAGTATCCATAGAGAGGGGAGAGAGAAGAAAGAAATAAAGACTGGTGAAAGTAAGGGGAGAGAGGTACAGTCGGACAGGAGGGACAGGTGTTTGCCTAAAGAGGGCTGAGAAGTTAGAAGGAGAGGGAAAATACACCCACGGAGAAGATTCAAGAAACAATCAGGAAATCAGCTAAGTTAGGTAGATGTGAGATTGAGAAGGCGGGGGGGGGGGGCAGACATACAGGAAGAAAAAATCAAAGTAGGTCAGTAGGAATGTACAGCAGAAGATCAGAGTACCAAACCAGGGGCCAGGCACTCTAATAGAGGAGTGCAGTTTGAGGAGAGACCAGTGAAATGTGCAGAGGAGGGCACTGTGGTCAGAGAGCTTGAGATAGCTGGCTAAAATCAGGTTGGAAGAGTAAGATGTAGAGAGCAGAGGAGACAACAGGGAGTGGTCCAGAGATGTGCAAACTTACAGCTAAGGACAACTAGTGAAAAACAAGGTAGAGGAGATAACCCTCTCAAAAAAACTCTTAGAAAAGGATACACCAAATGGAGCTGCTGTCTGGAATGGAGGCAAACTAGATCTACGGGAGCTCTGATGGAGGAGGGAGGGTTATGGGTAGAGGAGGCAGAGCCCACTGTGCTGAAGTCTTTGAAAGTTGGCCGGCATTAGATCTGAGTCAAATCCGACAGCTCACAGGTTGAACCCAGACAGATAACATCGGAGCTCCTGTTTTAATGAGCAACTATTTACACTCTATCTGCAGTGAACATTTACCCACTGTGAAGCAGTGACTTTTTGAAGTATTTCACCTACTAGTGTAATATGATCTCATGAACAGATATTAATTGTCTGTCTCCATAGCGTAGAGTGACCCACCCATGACTATAACACAGACAGTATGTGTTGTTCAAGTCACTGGAGGTGCCCAGATAAAGGAAGGAGAGAGCTGTATGACAAATGCCAGTTCTCCTTTCTTAGGGTGAGGGTAGGAGTTTCTTCTGTACCTAAGCAACCTCTAGTAGAGGCTGAGAGGATGAAATCATGTCTGCGTGTGCTCCTTAGTCAAAGTATCTAGGAGACTGGAGCATATGGCCTTGCGGGCTCACACATGAAACCATGCGACTTGCATGAGGTATCTCTGCATATTCATTCTGCTCCAGATGGGAAAATGGTGTAGGCAAAATAAGATAACCAGACCTCCAGAGGATGATGGAGCAGTTCCACTATGAAACCCCAAAAAACAACACACCAAGGAACCATTTCTTCAAACACAAATTGATGAAATACCAAATGTAATAAAGGTCAAACTGTAAGCACATTTTATAGATGGCAAGCCCCCCACTCCAGGAGCTATCATGTGGTGGGCAAGCCTTCCACACCCCCAAGCTTATATATACCAACTCCCCAATCACACAAACGTGAAGAAGGGATATGTCTCCCAAAAGAAAGGAATCACCACCAGTGTGCACACAGAAACCAAACCAGCAATGCTTCCTTATAAAAATGTCAGCATCTTCTGATTTCAGCACTTAACACTGGGGAAATGTGAACTTAGTGACCTGCAGAGAGGATGACCTGTACATGTAGATAAGAAACAACATGGAATGCAGCCTTCATGAAAAGTTTTAAATATGTCAAGTGTAACCACAGAGAATAAACGGCCAACCTTTTTCAGGGAAGACATTAGGAGAAACAGCAGACAATCTGAATGTGCAGATGTTATGGTTCAGGCGGCGAACAAGGAAGTATTATTTCAAAGACATGAGGAATGCTTAGGACTATATTCTGGAAAAATATTAGATTCAGCAACTGTAACAGAGTTTGAAACAGAATGGGAAGTCAAGCGTAATGAAGAATTATGTAAGAGTTGTGGGTTAAGAAGAATCTGCTGCCCATCAGCAAAACTGGCAGACTGTGACAGCCAAGCTGTTTTTATTTGTGTTGCAAGGATTTTTTTTTAAACAGTCATTCCACATAACCCACACACCTCACATCTCCACTTCTGACTAGTTTCTGCCTTTCATCTTGTCAGCAGTGTTGCACATGCTGTTCAGAAGTCACTACCTATCTATAAAGATTTTGGAAAGTGAGAACTATAATGCACTGTTGTAAACTTTTAATATGCCATCATTTGGATACAATTCTAATTCTTATTGGTGAAATGGTGTGTGTGTGTGTGTGTGTGTGTGTGTGTGTGTGTGTGTGTTCTGTTAAAACTATGCAACTATATGGTGAAATCAACTATAAAATATGCTTGTAGAAATCAATTTCACAGTGCCTTCATTTTTACCAGCAGTAATTGAAATTAAATATTCCTGGACATTTTAATTTTAAAAGGTTATCATTTACTAAACAGAGCATCATGAAGAGTCTGCAGGCCTAGCAGTAACTAAAAGGAGTAATACAACTTGTTGCAACATATTTCTTTGATTTAAACTTCTGGAAATGCTTAAGTAAAACTTTCTGAAAATCCCAGCTTTACCTGTAGTTAGTTAAGCAAGAAGTGGTGGGGATTCATTTTCCAAGCTCCTTCTCAAATACCCAAGTGCTGTGACATTAGAATAGGCTGCGTCTAGCTCAAGTTCAGGAAAAACAAATCTTGTAAAAACTTGATTTAAAAAGTACAAATGCTGAATACTTTTAAAAATCCCATTTTAGATTTATCCAGTTCATTGCCACTGAGAATACCCTGACAAACTCATAAAGAAGTACAAGCAGTCTTACAGTCCTGTAATAAACAACTAAAATGGCAGTGAATGCATCCAAATGGTATCTGTAAATTGTTACCCAATGATCGCTAGGGACAAAAAAAAAAAAAAAGATTCAGTCAAGATGTACAGATGTCTTGGTATGTATTATGACTAAGGTTTGTATGCACACAGCTAATATGTAAAAATGTTTACAAAAGAAACAATTATAACCTGACTGAGACCCAACAGCAGTCAATAACTTTCAAACATTTAAAGAAATGGTGGTATTTATTGCATCTAATGCAACATTCTGTGTGTGCAAATATACAGAATGATGTCATTAAAATGTACATGCATTGCAAATTCAAGTTGTTTTTAGTAAACATGTCAGCTGCATGCAAAGAATACACGGTCAGTTAAGATACCAAATATTTTCCCTAAAGAAATTATTTACACTGTCTTTCAAAAGAAGAAAGCAATCGTGAGGAAGAGAAGGTCAATTAAAATGCATTCTTACAATTATTAAAACCAGAGAATGCTAGTTTCTATAATTTCTTAAAAAAGGTTAAAACATAAATGAACACAATTCAAAGGGATATATATATATACAAGTTTAGAGTCTGAGAAGAAAATAAATTTCTGCCTCACTGGTAGGGCTAGACTCTGTCTGAAAAACAGAATCATCAGTATAAAAGTGATCATTTTGTCCACAGTGCAAAGAACTGCAAGCCCCTTCAGGTATGCCCCGATCATTTAGTTCTTCGCTGTTAAGGTGATCAAGATAGCCAGCTATGTAAGAACCAGTGGAATGTCTGTTTGCACTGTAATGTGCTGGAGGTTTCTTTCTAATGATGACACCAGGGGCAACACTGCAGTTGGACAGTTTCTGCTTGTTGGCCTCTTGTCTCTCTCTCGCTCTCGTTGCAATGTTTCTCACCCTACTTTGGCTTCTTGAAGACAGTTTCCTGTCTATTCCCTGTAAGTTACCACTGTCATTGTGAGTCATGCTTTTTACAGGACTGTCATCTTCCTGTTCAAAGGAAACAAGTCTTCGTAGCTGCTCTGTCAGATGGTCTGAAGAGTAATGTCCCTGGGGTGTTACTGGAACTATTCTTTTGTCTTGCACACCAGTTACTTTAAAACTCTTATTTATATACTTATACTTGCTCTGAAAATTGCATGAAATATCCTCATATGTCAGATCTCCAAGACTCTTCGACTTGCAGGGGCTGGGCTGTTTGACAACAGATACAGAATGAAAGTTTGTTGATGATGTGTTACTGACTGCATACATTTCATCACGAGGAAGCTGCTGAGAAATTCTCAGCCGCTCACTGTCTGCATCTACAGTCTGGAAGCCATTGTGATACATCTTTTCAGTACACTGACTGGATGCTGTACAAAGTTTTTCATCTGTGGATAAAACAATCGGAGTGTCACTAATGGATCTGTCAATTTCAGAAAATAAACAACTACAGCTTCTGAAGCATTTGGCATTTTGATGACTGATATCTGTACAGTTCAAGGAGTTTGGAAATATTGAGTCTATGTAATCTGTTTTGCTACAGCCCTGCTCAGAAAGTGGGGTGTCATGAAAATCAACAGCTTCTGTTAAGCTGCTACCATCAGAGTCTACAGAAATAGGATTAGAATATTTATCATCAGAAGCCAGGTCAGCAGAAGTGGCAATACTTGGCATCTTAAAGGCTTGTAATTGATTCCAGTGTGTCTCGTTGCTTAGACTCAGGGTAGTACCTGAAAGCACAGGAGATGAGCAGGTAGATGATACAAAGCTACTCTCTCCAGAATTCATTACAGCATAATGTACAGTCCTGTCTCTTAGGTTATATACAGAAGCTGTGGACAATGGCTCTTCATGTATTATGGTAAATGCAGAATTATCCAACGTCTCTGGACTAGAAAACACTGTTGTGTCAGCTGACACATCTGGTGATGATTCCTCCTTTAATTCTACACAAGGGAACAGAGAATTTGGGTGTGTGCTCTTTTCAGATGTAGTAATGCAAGAATACCCCGACATTAAGCTAAATGTGTGACTGCTTAGCCCATGCAAACTTGATACAATGGTCAGACTGGTACCATCACCAGTCTCTTCAAACTGACTGATCAAAGCCGAAACAGAACTGCCTAAATCACTATCATTTGTTAGGGATACAGCCTCAATTAGATGTGAAATTGTACTGTCATGCATGGACAGATCTCCATTAATAATGTGGCTACCTGTGCTAACTGGGGAAGGCATATTTATTGGTGAATCATTAGGACTTAGCGTATTATTCTCATCAAAACAGTACTGTAATGAATCAGGGTTCCCATTCTGTGTCACTCTTTCTGAATGTTGACAACTATGTTCTTCCTTACCTCCAGTATTGTCTTCCTTCTCTTGTTTCTGCACTCTTTCTTGGGTTGTTTCCTTGTCCTGCTCTATACAGACCCTCTTTGGCATGTTTCCGGGTGCCACAGCAATCTGGGTCCTGGAGTGTTCTGTATTACAACCGCCTTCAATTTTAAAACAGGAAGACTCTGTCTCTCTGATTTGTTCATCTACAGCCATTCCCTGCAGGTAATTCATGTAAGTGTGGGTGTCTTGGCTTGATGCTTCAGAAAGAGGCTGGTTAGATGTTAAAAAGTCCACAGGTGCTGAACACATTCCTTCTGCACAGTCTTCCTTCAAGGGCCTATCATCTTCTTTTTGTCCTACCAAAAGCAATACAAAAAAATTAGGAGGATAAAAGTGTAACCAGCATGTCAACATGTAAATTATGACAGAGACAAATGGAATATGTTGAAACCAAGTACAACTGTGAAGGGAAACATTATGGGGTTGTGCAGGTTAAAAACAAGACTAAGTCATGTGACATGCTATATGTGAAAATATATATATATATATGTATATACAGTACAGCAGGCACTTCATTGGAACTCCTTTTTAGTTGATCTGATAATGTTCGCAATGATGTGTCTTACTCAGAAGATTTAGGATTACCTGCCGTTGTTTCCTATTCAGATTTGTACTATAAAGAAACATGACAAAACAGAACAAAACAGCACTGTTAAAAAAATAGAACATAACCCACTGTTATCTTAAGCATTAATAATAAATATCTTTCAGACTCTGTAAACATTATTTTTGTTGCTGAACACATTTTACATTGCAATTTACAATTTCAAGTCATTGTTAACATCTACGGCATCAAATTCTACAGCTGTCATCAGAAGTGGTTTTAGTTTTTAAACTTATTTTTCTACTGAAAGATGAAGACATACAGACTTGTCAATGAAATAATGGATTTAGTAGCAGTGTTGTGTAACCTGTAGATAAAAAAATAACTTTAGACTGAAGGTCACTTTTGGCTATTTGCAGGGGCAGTTTTGGCATTACAGCTTGTATTTTCCATAAATAGCAAAGTAGGAATGGTCAACACAGTTCTCAGTACAAGATTTGCGCATAATCAAGCCAGCAGTCTGTTCTGGCTGAAAAACAAATAAAAGTAAACAAACACATACCACATTTCTGCACTTTTGTAACAGAAAGAATGAATTATATGTATAATTCTGAAAAAATAGGACACCTCAGAAGGAAATAAACTGATGGGTGGGTGTGCAAATTTACAATAAACTCAGCAATATATACTGATAAATATACCAGGTTGATATGGTCAGATGGCATGATAAAGCCAGCCAGGTAAAGAATGGATAAAGCTTCCTCTTACTGCTGTCAGTCACTAGTCAATACCAGGAGTAGCTGTGGACAGTGTGAGCTCCTGGCATGTTATACCATGACACAATATTATGTATCTGTCTCATGAACAGGAGTGGAGCAGAAGATGATGGGAAAAAAGATAATGCAGATATTCCAGCAGTCGAGGAACAAATACCATTATACACTGCAGAGCATCCTGTCACCGTAATAACAGCTGTTTCTACAGTGAAGTACCTGTAAGCGGGTGCAATTTTAGAAGGTCTTTAAGGGTAGTGTCTTTTTGGACATGAAATGGCTACAGTGGCTCATCAACAGTTAGATTCTACATGCTAAAACAATGCAGTACAAACAAATTATACTCAGTGTTCCAGAGATTTCAGCGAAAGGAAACCCAAGTTAATCTGGATGCAGCAACAAAAGAAAACAGAGATAAATGTGTGACCAAGCCAATGGCCTTGGACTTGTTGAGTCCTTCTTTTACTGTAGGTATAGGTCTAGCATATCCAGTCCCTTCATGCACCACTGTTCATCTTATGCAGTGCAATGGGAAATTTAGACTAATAGATAGTAAACTGCTGTGAGGCTCAAACTATCATCCCTGATATTATGGGCTAGGAACACTGTCACCATACTACTGCAAATCTCCCTTTGTTTCACAGTTTAGCACGTGATAATAGACAACTGAATACGTCAAGAGGCCAATGTAGCCCACAGGACACAGCAATCGGTAACAAAACAGTCAAAATGAGGAACGGCCTATTTTCACACTTCTCAAGAACCATCCCAATATCATGGTGAAGGGGAGACAAGGTATTTCAGTCAACAGAATATTTTCTTCATTTTTACTTAAATATGCATCATTCAGTAGTGCATACAGTACTTTGTTTTGCTATCACTCTCCACAGTAAAGATGCAACAATTTGTAAGTCAAGAATAAAAAGTACTTTACATTATAATCTACAAAACAAAATACATCATGCACTGTAGAATCGCTCAAAATGAAAGGAAAAAAGCATTTATTGGAAAGATCATTTCACCTGTGCATCACAAAATCCCTGCACTTTCACACAGTGCTACTGTACAAGGCCAACCAACAGTGGTCTGTCTGTGATACCAGCACCATGAATCTCAGTAACAACATGAACTTGTAAAATGTGAGTTTTATTAACATTGCTTCAAAATTCAGTTTTACAAGTTCATCTTTTTACTGAGCTTTGGGATGCCGGTATCACTTATTCTATTTATTTTTATTGGTTGTTTTGTGTATCTGGCTTTGTCTGTGTGGTGGAACTTTGTTGTTATTGTATATAATGTAGGCCCAGCCTCTGCAGCTTTGCTTCATCTTGTTAAGGCATTCAACACTCCTTCAGATTAAGGAACATCCCACTTACAGACCAAAAGGAGGACGGAAACTACATACCACCAATTACAATAGTAAAACAAATACTCTCCTTTCACAATCAGTTAGCTAAAAACAAAACAAAGCAGAAGAAACAGTAACAGCAGACTCACTTTGTCTGCTAGGGAGAGAGTTTCCATAAGATAATATGCAGGGTTGGAATTAGGGACAGGGGCAGGGTTAGCACATATGAGCAAGGATGAGCAGGAAAGTAAAGCTACATAAGACATTCACACACACTACCTACACTACTACTACAATAACAACACACACACACAAAACACAAACTGTCTGGTTGCCTAGTCCTTTCTGTAACATTATCCCACATATGTTCACACGTGTGTGCGCATGCATAAACATAAACACACACACATACATTCCCTCACCTAATGAGGTATATTCCAACATTTCAACATTAGCAAATACAATCACTTACTGTAATCCAAAATATATTTCCTACACATATGGTACGATATGTAAAAAGAAAAGTGTGGCAAATGCACATGTAAGTAGATTAAAGATGCTGACTGGAATTGGAGGTAGAGTAAACTGGAATCGTATCCTAGGAGTTGTAATCACCAAGACAACATTTAAGATTTTTATGTGGCGTTGACTCTATCCTGGGGATAGGCAAGTACAAATCCAAGAATGAGTCCACGAGCTGCTGTTTCAGTTAGGACCTTTCAACATTAAGGAGATGAGTACTCTCAAAGGAGTTGGGATAGAGCTGCTTTTTTATTTATTTATTTATTTTTTTGCTACACAGAGTACAATGAAACACCTCCAATGGTTTTAGATTTAGTTATGATGAATGAAGATTTGTTTATAGAGCACAAGATTATGTTTGGGGAATGTTGATATTAAGAGATGGGTATTTTCCGGATAATGAAGCAGTTTGTAAGTTAACAGTAAGTGAGTATGTTAACAGAATGTGTCAATTCCAATCAATTTAGCTATTTTAGTGTGAAGTAGTGGTGGCTTATAATGATGGTTTGCAAAAATAAAACATTAATAACATTTGACAAAACTACAATTAGATTAATTAACATCACAGATGTAATATATAGTGTATGTAACAGGAAAAATTCCAGTTACTATGGATAAAGGAAACACATACAGAGTGCAGTCAGTGTAAGGAGAAGATATCTGGACATTTACTTGGCATGGCTGCAAATCTATAAAGTTAAATATGATGTCCTTAAGCAAGCATGGCTGCTGAAAACAATTCTCTTTGTAGGAATGTTTATAAGGGTGGCTGAGGCCTTTTCCAACTCCCAAGAAAGGCACAGACATGAGCTGGTAAACACAATAACCAAGTTAAAAAGTATAGGATAAGCTTTACAGATTAGTCATTGTGCATTAATAGTGGTACAGTGGAGAGATCATCTCAGACTGCATAACAAGGAGGAAATAGAAATGTTCCATGGAAAAATATGTATATGGCACAATGCACACAAAGCATATCAATTCACACTTGTCTGACATGGACTGGCAGGAATCTGTGTGGGGATGGGGAGAAGAGAGGAGATGACAGAAGAAACAAAATAAGATGTGAAACACAAGCACACTGGCCAAAGAAATCAAAACAAGACAAAACTAAATTGTGAAAACAAGCAGTAGATGGATAAATTGATCTGATAACAGCAGAACAAGGGACAAAGATGGCGAACAACATGTAAGACATGAAAAGAGAACAAAAAGGAAGCAAGCTGTGAGAGGCAGAGAAGGGCTAGGGGCTTATCCAAGGATAAAGGAAGGGCAAAGAAGAGAAGTAGTCAAGGTAGAAGTAGGAACAGGGAAAGGAAAGCCTCACCTCTCAAACATCTCTGGGAACCCTGAGGGCTAACTACTGGACAAGGGAAGTTGGACAGTAGCATTACAGACAGCATTAACATGTACAATAGGAAATTAGAAAAATGAGAGATACAGGGGACAAAGTAAATAGTCATGAAGCCATCCAGAAAAGGATAGAATGGACATGCAACGAAAGGTGAAGCAGTCAAGAAAAATATGGAATTCAACCACTTGATGAACTGGAATGGGGAAAAGGCATAACCCATGGAGAAAATAAATGCAAGAGGCATAGGGACATGGCAGCTGACAAGGAAAAATCTCTTTACCGCCTCATTTGCATTGTGAGTTTGGATAGAGTTACACATATATACACTCTAAAGTCCTGCATATAAGAGAAGACTGAAAGCGTATGAATAGAGCAAAAGCCAAAATAATGAAAGACTGGAATGCATTGCACAAATGAAACAAGACTGTATTAAATTATCTGGAATGCAAATGGAAGGTGCATGCTGAGGGGCTGGGAAGTTAAGAGGACAACTATACTTTGAAGAAATTAAAACTGTAAACACCAGCCTTGGGTTAGTCTGTCATGACAAAAAGAGAGATCATGAAAGATAACCAGAATGCATAGGGAAAGGGGGCCCAAGTCTACAAACATAATGTTCAGTTCAGAACAGATGCCAAGAGAGAAGGCACCCAACAGATGAAGAAAGGGAGGTAGAAACCAAGGAAGACAGGATAAAGCGAAACCAACATGTGATCAAGTGGAAGACGAGGGGATCACATAACCCAATTAGGAGGAAACAGACACACACAAGGCTTTACAAAGCTATATAGGGGATACAGTATTATTCTAGGGAAAGAATTTGAATTCAGAGAAGAAGATGATGATTTTAAGTTCAAAATACCCCAAAAAGAGTTTGACACTATCCCACGGGTAGCTGTGCTACTCAAGAAAGGAACAGAGGTGATAACAGAGATGATACTGAAAAGTGGATAGGGAGATGGTTAATATGGTAAGGAAGGGTCAGATGTACCACTGGCAACATATATGGATCTAACAAGGGTGTGAAGGACTTCATACAATGTTCTGAACAGTGGGAGCAACTGAGGATGGAAGGCACAGAAATCAAATGGGATGACTTTAATGTTGCAATAGAGCTGGAGAAGAAAGGCTATTTTTGAAAAAGAACTACAACTCAAAGATGAGGTATAACTTTGAAAACTGCATGAATGCAGGTGGATGTCTAGACATATGGAAGGAAAAAGCATCCACAGGTCAGGGAATACACTTTCACAAAGACTTAATAGGATACTGGACAAGAAAGGTGCTGAGGAAAGGGTAGAAAAAGTATAGTTGTGTAACTAAACTTACCAAAACAGTAGACATCTAAATGATCACTGCTAAAGAAGCCTTAGCTATATGGTTTACATTCTGCATAGGTTATAGCAGCTGGCCAGCTTCTAAAGCTTAAGGGCACCTTCCATGTGCCCAAAATGTTATCAGCCTGAGCAGAGCTGAAGAAAAGTGATGATTTGGGCACCAAGCCCTTCAGAGCTTTCATGTCAAATGAAAAATGGAGATTAAAGCCAGGAAAGAATTCAATGCTAGGAATTTAAAAATGAAATCAACCTGCAACAAAAACATACAAAAATAAGTATGATAGATGGAGAGAGAGGAAGCTGCTAGCATACCAGTGATCATTCAAACATTTACTGTTGTAAGTTCACTTAGACAGCTGTACTATGGTCAGCATTTGATCACTGCTGAGGTAGCCTTAGCTATATGGGTAGATTGCCATAGTTTAACCTGACCAGGAAGAGGTAGGATGAGGGTCCAGGAGCTCAAAGAGGATGGTCAAACCTCCTCTAGACCTCGAGAAGGAATCTAGTTTGTACTGCTGTGTAAAAGTATGTACAAAGGATCAAGTTGCTGCTTCCAGTATACTCCCGGAATCCACTTTTTCCCAAAAGGTACAAATGAAACAAAGGTCGTGGTAGTGTCATCCTTGACCGCGTCCTACAATTCTCTTATTGTGCTGGGTATCACAAAAGATAATAGCATGTGAAATCCCATGGAAATAGTCTTTTAATACAGGTTGTCTTTTTTAATTTAATAAGAAATTAATAACTGATCAGATTTTCCGAAAGTTTTAGTTCTCTCAAGATCATACCCGAGCTGTCTGTGGGCATCTAGAGTATGAAGGGTCCTTTTTCCTTCATTTTTAGGTTCTAGAAAAAAGACAGGGAAATGGATAGCTTAGCTCAAAGTAAAGTCGGATACCAATTTAGGAATAAAAGAAGGGTTAATTCTCAAGGAAACATTAAGTTTGTGGAACAAGAGATAAGGACTACCCACTGTAAGAGCTTGTAAATTAAACACTCGTCTCACAAAAGTCAGAGCTCTCAGCAAAGCTATTTTTCATGTTAAGAACCTCAAATCAACCTTAAGAATCGGTTCAACTGAAGCAAGAGTTAACTCTTTTAAAACAAAGCTGAGATCCTATGGAGAAAACACCAGTTTTCTAAGAAGTCTGGTAATGTAATATCCCTTACGAAAAAAATGAACATGGGAATGCATTGAAAGGGAACATACGTAAGCAGACATGCTGAAATGGGCAACAAATGGACCTTTACAGAGGAGTTAGAAAGGTCAGTAGAACCACAGAAATATAAGCAATAAAACTGTTCTGGTTCTTTTCTTGGCACCAGCTATAAAATATTTTCCATTTGTTAATATCTGATTTCCTAGTAGCAGCTGTCTTTGCCTCTTTTAATACCTCTTGCATATACTCAGAAAACAGGTGCCTAAAAGTTTTAAAACTCTATCATCCGAGCAGCTATCTGAAGTTGTTTCAAGTTAGGGTGTATCAAACGCCTCTTGACTTGTGTGCGTAAGATCGGTCTGTGAAGAAGCTTGTGATAATTCCCTTGGCCATGACCTAAAGGAGGAGGAACCACTGTTACCTGGGCCAGAAAAGAGTCAGCACAATGATCTTTGGGGAGTCCTTTTGAATCTTCAGAATGACCCTGAATACCAGTGTTAAGGGTAGAAATGTGTACAGGAACATCCCTGTCCAAGAAAATGAAAATGTGTCTGTTCTTACATGGATTTGCTACTTGTTTGTTGTGAATGGAGGAAAATAAATCTATCTGAGGTGCTACCCTCACCAGGATTAATTACTGGAAGACCCCCCCCCACACCTATTCAATTTCCATTTGTGAGGGTGTGTCCTGGTCCTGCTCAGCTTCTCTGCTACAAACGTTTGCTCCGACAGACTCTAACATGTCTGTAAAGTTAAATTGTGCTGATAAGCTATATCCCAGGCTACCATGGCCCAGTCTGCACAGATGGCAAGATCAAGATCTGGTTCCCACCTGTTTATGTGCCATATTACTGTGGTGCTGTCTGTAACCACTTGTAATGATCCAGGGGAGCACAGATGACAGAGAATTGAAATAATTTATTACTGCCAACATCACGTTTGTGATTGTATGTTTTGGTCTGTAGATTTTGTTACATAGACACCACTCCTCACGCAAAATCTGAGGTGTCTGTAGTTATTGACTCTGCTGAAGCTGGAAGGGAAAATTGAAGAATTGGGTTCATATAAAACTGGTCTCTACCCCAAAGGAGTTCTCTTTTTTACAAATCTAGAAACAGGAATCTGGAATGTCAGGGGATGTTGATGCTGGGACCATACTGATTTTAGGTACCACTGAATATTTCTCATGGAGTCAGGCCAGAAGAATCATGAGAGTCAAGAACATCAAGGATGGATTCTGATGTATCCAAGCTGATGGAACCAGCATAAGGAAAGTTAGCTGAATGGTCAGACCTATGAGCCTCAGAACCAAAGGGAAGGCCAAGCAAGGAACAGAAAAGGACAGGGCCCAAAGGCACCATTAACTCAGGCTGAAGACCCAATGTGGTTGAATGATGCCTAGATTTATCTGAGCTTGTAGAAGGGAACACATCAGCTGCCCCAAATCGTAACTCTTAAAGCTACTAACTAACTTGGCAGACTTGGACAAAGCTGTGGATGCCGGCATTTACACCCTCTTGACAGGTAGGACAGGTAGGGAATAGGAATACTTAGGGTCAGAGCTCAACAACTCCAAGCCTAGAACTGTAGCATCTGGCAATCAGGGCCAGTGGGGCATCAAAGGAGTGCGATGATAAGCATATTTTAAGTCTAAGGTCACTAAAAATTTAAAGGAGGAATGAGAAGTAACAAGTTGGGAAAGGATATCAGTTTGAATTTTGGAACATTCAAAGACTGATTTAGAAAGGAAAAAACTAAGACTGGTCATGAAGAAACTTCTTCCTTTTATACCAGAACCATTCTTGAATAAAAACCTTTCCTTCTCACAGAAGAAAAGCTAGCTTCTATCACCCCCCCCCCCAACTAAACAGATGTTGAATGTCAGCTGGGGAAAAAGAAGTTTGATATGGCAGATGAGGATAAATTCCCTGAAAGAGAGGGAGGAATGTATTCCCATTGCCATCTGTATCCCTGATGAACTGTCTGAGACTGTTGGCAAAGAGAGAAATGGATGGCAAGATTTTAGGGATAACAAAGTCTTACTTGGGTGGGAAGGGAGAGGACATTCAGACTTGTTGAACTGCACTTTTTTCTGGAGCCCCTTGCCATTTTTTTTTTTTTAATTCTGCTTGTCAAAAGCTTCCAGTATCTGCTTATTTTGCTTTTTATGAAATGATGCACAGGTAGTTGTAAAATTCTTGACAAACCTGGAAAAAAAAAGGCTAAAAAAATCTGAGAAACTCCATGAATCATTTTCCTATTCATATTGCGCTTTCCAGACATCAGCAACAGAGAGTCCAAAATTAGTCTCTCTAGCTAAAGGAGAACTCAACATTTCAGTGTTACCATCTTTATATAGATTCTGTACATGCAACCAAGCACACCTTCGCATAACAGTTCCAGTAGCAGTAGCTCTGGCATTGGCATCAGCCAAATCATGAGCATAGTTCAGAGTGTTTAGTGACTTGAGACACAGAAGTAATAACGTTACACAAAGAAGATTCTCCTCAAGCAAGGAAAAAGAAGCTATCCTCATACTCTCAAAATAAGCAATATAAACTTTAAACATGTGAGCTTGACAATTAAGAATTTTAAAAATAAGTGTGACAGAATACATTTTTCCCATCCTTATCAAAGATGGAGGAATTAGCATTTACCAGATGTTTATCAGCAGCAGGATTTACCAAGGAAATCAGTGCTGGACCAGGTCTGGGGTTAGACAGTAAAACTTTATAAGATTGAGAAACTTTATACAAACTGTCTGCTGTCTTGGGGGTAAGCAGGCTGGCTATATGGCAAGTTACAGACTAATAAAAACTTCTTACAATTCTGGAAGAACAGGATAAATTAGAGTATGTTCAGTATATTCCATCTATAATAAACTGTAATATTTCTTTAAAGGGAGTGGATTATTATTATATTCCCACTGAAACAAGTGATTTATTCTGGATATGGTTTCAGAAAAAGGCAATCCTTCTAAGGGATTATCAGAAGAAACACTCCTCACAGAGGCATTCAGCTGCCTGAGCAGAGAAACAAATGAAAGTTATGAACTTACCATAACACCAGATCTGCGCTGTCCTCTTCAACTGAAGGTTCTATCAGATCCATATAGATCCAACATCAGCAGCTCTTAGACTTTGGATACAAGACTCAGGCTCATCCCCCACCCATAATTAGCCTCCACCAAATGAATACCTGAGAAAGAGTTTGCCTGCCTAACACAGAAATACAACTGGCAACCAATGCACAAATATATACCTGGAATACAGACCATAGCTGAAACATAAGGCTCCAGGTATGTACAGTGCAGTTAAACTGGAACACAGTGAGAGACTGACAATTGGGGAGGGGGATGGAGGTGGTGAAAGATGAGGAGGATGGGAGAAGACAACATGCATCTATAGTGTTATGGTAAGTACATAACTTTTGTATCTGATGCTGCCTCTTCTGTCCATTATCAACTCATAGAACAGAGTCCTCAGCCACAAAAAAAAACATGCAAGATCTCGTGGAAGGATATTCCAGAAGGTGGTGCAACCAAAAGATGCCATAGACCTAGAAGGCAAGTCCAGCTTGTGGTGGGATATAAAGATATGCACGATGGACCAAGAAGCTGCTGCACAGATGTCATCAATAGGTACCCTTGAAAACTTGACTGTAGAAATCACTACTGCCCTGGTACAATGAGCTTTTTGACTACAAGACAATGCTAAACCTTTTTCCTTATATATGTACAAAATGCATACAAATAGCCAAAGAGTTGGTCTTTCTCCTGTACAGTTTTGGTACAAATTAGGTAGAATCTCGGTTGTTGATTAACATATATTAAATGCAAAATTTACACTCCTTTACTGGAAAATTTTGAGAAGAAAGCACGAAGAGTAATAGTTTCATTTAAAGTAAACTCCAAAACCACCTTGGGAAGGAAGGTAGGGTAAGTCTGAAGTAAAACCCTGTCTTTATAAAAAGAAATCAAGTAATGCAACTTGCAGCAATTCTTTGAGCAGAAGTGGTAGCCACCAGAAAAATTGTCTTTCAAGAAAGATACTTTAACTCTGTGGTCACAGCTGATTCAAGCATGGGATTTGTCAAATCACAAACAAAATGGTAACCCAATGTGGAACAGGATCTCTTGAGGGGGTATCCCTTTGAAAGGTACTGAACAACTTCAGTGAAGAAATGGGAAACTGCTTTTCTCCCACATTAAAATTTGAGATGAAAGTCATTTTAAGTGTAATGGTGGAGTAGCTAGCCCCATCATGAAAGAGACTGACTAACAAATCTAAAATAGCAGGGAGAAAGGCTGAAAAGGGTCTCTATCCCTGATAAATGCCTAATATAAAACCTCTTCCATTTGTTTTTGTACACTTTCCTAGTCAAGGATTTCTAAGTGGATGTCATGATATGTACAACCTGGAATGAAATCCTGGACTGTTTAACCATCACTGGACCTGGAAAAACATGTATTTAACTTCAGGGCTGCTATGTCCAGGTGAGATGTGCCAGACGAGTGTGAGACAAGGCCTGGAATAGGAACCAGCACCTAACGTGTGTGTATCAGGTGAGGGCAGAGACAGAGAAATTGTACCTGTGAAGGCCAAAAGGAGGCAATGAGGATTACTTTTGCCTTGCACCACATTGCTTTCTGCAGAAAACTTAATATGATGGGAATAGAAGGATATGCATACAAAAGTCCTGAGGTCAACTGCAGACTACAGCATCCCCTCAGGGTCTCACCTCCTGGTGGATCATGGCAAAATAGCTGCTGCATGTGGTGTTGGAGGTGGTGGTAAACCAGTTCAGCAAGGCTGGCCCAAGTGGCTAAAAATGCTATCTAGGATTGCCTGATTAAAGGACCATTCAACAGGGAGAACTACAGACCCACTCAGCTTGCCCGCTAACTTATTGGATTTCCCTGGGATGCATTGGCACCAGAAAGCAATGGGAACACATCTCACACTGCCAAACCCACGTCTTCTCAAAATAATGGGTAAGAATGCACCCCCCCGCCATTTGTTGATATACCACACCAGTGACATATTGTCTGTCTGAACTGAAATAGCACACCTGGGGAGGGAGTCCTGAAAAGTCTGCAGCACCAGGAAGACTGGTCTTATCTCCAGGATACTAATGTGAAGATTGACCTATGAGCAGGACCATGCCTTTGACCGCTGTTCCCATGAAATGCCTCCCAACTGAACTGGGAAGCTCTTTAGTCACTGTGTCCTGAGGGGGCAGTAGAATAAACGTGAGACTTTGGGAGACTACCCTGCAGTACTCTCATGTAAAATCTGGCCTAAGGAACTAGGGTGATAGAGGGTGCCTTCTATCCAAAAAGCCACAATACATACCTGGCCAGGGTGTTCTGATGGGACAAGACCATTAAGGCTTCCTGTGGAAGGGTGAGTATTCTTGACTCTGGTTATCTGACTATCTGCAATGTCATACCTAAGTGGGCCCAGTGAACTCTATTGTTTTGTCAGGAACGAACTTTGATTTTCCATGATTGTGATTCCAATATGGCAGCAAAGCTGGACAAAGGAATCCCTTTCTTGGAGTAACAGATTCCTGGAAGGAGCATTCATTATCGAGTCATTCAGATACAAGAATACAAAAAACTCTTGCAGTCTGAGGTGAGCTGCTACCACTGTCATGCACATGGTAAACACCTGGGGGGTGAGACTGAAGGGCAGGGTTCTGAACTGGAAATTACTGGCTCCCAGCTGAAAGCAGAAGAACCTTCTGGAGTGCCTGACTATCTTGATGTGGTAGTACATATTCTGAAGTTCTACTGAGCACAAAATTGGGCTTGAGGGTTCCATTCTTCTTTGGTACCAAAAGGAACCTTGAGTAGACTCCAGATCCTTGCTTATCTGGTGGGACCTGCTGGGTGGCTTGTTTGCTTAGTAGCTTTTTTATCTCTTGTGCTGCAGTCTTCCTTTGCAGAAGTGATATGTTGGGAACTATTTTTTATTGGGGAATAATAAAGTAGTAGAATTGTGCAGCCTCTGGTTATGATTCTCTGCACATATAAATCTTGGGTGATAACTGTCCAGGCTAATGGGTGCAGACAAGACCCCCCCCCCAGCACCCATCTCTGGGGTGCAAGTCAGGCAACTTTTCAGGAACACTGAATGAAGTCTATTGCTTGGTCAGGGACCAACTTTGATTTTTCCATACTGATTGTGATTCCCATATAGCAGCAAAGCTGAAGCAAGAAGTCCCTATCTTGTTTTAACAAATTGCTGAAAAAAGCATTCATGAGCCAAGTCAACCCCTACCCTTGCTTTCCAAGGTGGTTTTGGAGTTTACTTTCAATCAAACTATTAATCTTCCTGCTTTCTTCTCAAACTATTCCAGTAAAGCGGCCTGTTAGAGAATGGTCCTCAAAACCCTTAATTTTGCAGACCACCCATGTTGTAGGGACAACACCCATTGTGGTTATTCTCCCCTCTGCCTCTGGTGGGGTGCTATTGCTAGAAGCATTGAGAATAACCCCTTGAGATTTATGGAACCAATATTTTTTCCCTTTTCTGGTCCTCAGAGAAGTTCCACTGGGGGTAAAGAAGCAAACTCCAATGGCAGACAATGTGTTGCCATCCTGCTCACTTGTAGACAGTGACTCTCACTTTTGGTCCAAACAGGGTGGACCTGTGATATGGGACATTGATGAAGGACATTTTAAGTTGTTCTGTGATGTCACAGACACACATCCAGGTGTGCCGGTAAATAGCAATGCCATTGCACACTGCTCTCAATGTGCCATTCATCACACTGAAAATGAGGCACATGGACATGCATGAGAAGCACTGGAGGGTAGCCAATTTTTTATCCACTGTTTTGCTTACTTCCACAGTAAGGACCCTGATGGGGGACTGTGATGTCCCCACTCTGGGCCAATAATTAGGGAGCCTCAATCCTCACCATTAACACTGGACAGGAACGTTCACTTTGAATACAAATGGAAACACTAAGTATTGCCAGATGCAGACCTCTCTCCATCAACCACAATTTCCCTTAAGAGCACACAGGGAACACACTCAGCCCAGGGTCTGGGTTTCTATGTATCTCCCTTCAGGTCCCCAGTAAGGCTCCCTACTAGTACAGCTGCAGATTTAAGTCCTCAGCCAAGTGCCCAAGCCACAGTCCTCCAGCACTCTCTTTCTCTATGAAATCAGTACTTTGTGTCACTGCTCCAAGTAGCTGACACACACACACACACACACATACACACAAAGGCTGGCACAGGTTTACTAGCCCCTTTTGCCCAGACTATAAAGTAATTACTGCCACCAAGCACTACAAAGGCAGTTTCCTAAGCCTCTTGCAAGGGTACCCAATTATACTGAGTGAAATTAATATTAATACAAAATGTAATGTTGGCCAAACAGCAAGGCTTCAGGAGTGGCCACAGTTATTACCAAATAAATATGTGCAAATACTCTCAAAGCTTAAATAATTTCTAAAAAGAACCAGTCTCAATGCAAAGCTTAAATTTATTTAATAATACATAAAAGGACAAAAAAATACTAAATATCTATTTACAGTAAACACCAGAATTTTAGGCACATAAAATATTAAAAATAACACTGATGGAAAGTTTCACTCAGTTGTAGAAAAACAGTACTTCTAATATCACTATATTGTCCCGACTAATCTAAAGAGAATTACTCTTCCCTAGTTAAGTTACTTACTATGGGTGATGGTCTTTCTAGTCTGGCCCAAGACTGAATGCAGAATGCTGAGCAAACTCTTACTAATATTTCTGGCTTACAGAATGACAACACATACATCTGGTTGTCTGACTCTGTTTCACATGCTATCACCAACACTAGAAGCTAACAAGATTTTAGCACCTATGTGTTACCACACACACAGACAGAACTTTGCACAGATCTCCTGGAAGTCATAAAACCTATTCTGTAGCACAGACATTGTGTCTCTGGTTCCCTTCAAAACTGTGGGATAATGCCCTTATGGCAACTGATAAAGTACTTTAATTTCAAGAATATTTTTTTTAAGTTTGCTGCAGGTGGATCGTGATTAACCTCTGTTCTGCCAGTACCCTCTGTTGAAACATGCATTTAATTCAGTTACAATAATGCATGTACCTTTTTTTTCCTTCCAGCAAGGCACACAGATACATTCTGAGCACAAGCATCTGTACAAATCAGTTTGATATACAAATGAGATATAATTATTTACAAAATTCCAGCTAGCTGTGCTGGCACATGTCACACATCCATTGTCTTACTTCAACTGGCATGGCTAACAGTACCTCCTATCATCACAGAGACTTCAAAAGCTCTTTCATCAGGCAAAAGTAGCTGAAGCATACATTGAGACCCTTGTTCCAGAAAGGCCTGTCCTTACGGGAGACTAAGATTTTATCAGGTTTTCAGGGATTTGGTTTGACCACATCCAGTTCCTTCCAAGCCTGCATCAAAAAGCAAATACACAAGTTTCTCAGAGGGAAGGATTATCAAGGAAATAGGCCAGTCCCAAAGCCCTTGTGTAATACTGATTCCTTCTGGGAGAGAAGTCGGTGGACCATCCCCCCTTCTGTCTTAACTCTAGTATTGTACCAAAGGAGACATCTTCTAAATGGGGGATGTAGGGGAATACCTTCTTCTATCAAAATCAGTTTTTTTTGTGAGGGACTCCAGTAGGGAAGTCTAAGTGCCTCTTTCGAGATCCAAGGTAGTCAGAGTCGATCAGTTTAGAGAAACTCTAGAGTCAAAGAAGCCCATTTTGCATACAACACGGGGAATCCTCAGGGCACACTCAAATCCACAATCACCAGATGTGAAGGTTGGCTCAGAGAAGGAGTGACACTCTTAGAAAGAGAGAACAGATCCCAAATACTTGACAGTGGTCAGTGCAGGAAGGACCACTAGCTGGGTCCGAGTCCTCAGGAATTTCCATATCACCCTGTCCACATCTCCTTTGGATAGGCTACTGGTTGACTGCACTGACCCAATAGAGGTGGCCATAAAAGGAAACATGGAAATCCATTGAAAAGATCTCTCTTGCATGAAGGGAGAATGTATCCTAGGACTAACCAGTTCTGGTGAGAACATGGGTCCAGAAAATGGTGGGTAGGATATCTTATTCTACTTGCCTCCAAGACAGTAGAGGGATCTGAAGACTTCTACACTTTCAGGGAGGGACTCGATGGCCCTGCTGGATCAAGGGACCTTTTTCCTAGGTTCCTTCTCCAGGTGTTTCTCAAAGTATAGTTGATTAAGATCTTACCATAACAACAGATGTCTGTCTTTTCAATGTTGCTGTATTCATTACATGTGGGATCTCCTGTCGAGGATAGCCCATGTCCAGCCAGTATACCAAAGCCTTTACATCGTCTCAGCATCATATGTCAGACATATGGTAGCCACACAGGTGTAGGGAATAAAGCTTACTCAGAATTGAAGTGCCCTAGGAGAACAAGATAAACCCCAGGAAATATAAGGACATGTGCATCCAGGAAGAAAGCAGAGAGAGAGAAAACAAGGCATGAGTGGAAGAGACCCCTAAGCCCTCACAATTTTCTCAACAGAAAGGAGAGAAAAAAAGGGGGGGGGGGGTTGGAGGGAGATACTGAACACTGCAACAGTGAAAATTAGGGCATCTACTGTTATGGTAAGACTTACACAACTGTACCATGTCCTTCCTTATCACTGTTTCAGGATTCATTACATGTGTGAGATTAACAAAGCTACTAAAAGGATGGAAGAAGTAAAACAGAGAGGAACCCACCACAAACCCATGAAGGCTAGCTCTGGCAAACCTTACCTGGCTCTGAAAACAACATCCATCTTATAAAAGTGTAGAAAGACGACAAAGTAGGGGGTTTTAGAATGGCTTTAGTATCCAGACCCTTGAAGAATACTCCAGAAGAGGCTTCTGCTATCACAGAATGATCTCGAACTGAAGCTGGAAGCTGTTTATCATGAAAGGAATAACAAAATGAAATGGTTTTAGAAATCCAAGAGAAGAGGGTTTAGAAAGTGCCAAAACCAATGTGCTGGTATTAAAAGGAACAAAAAGCTACTCATATTTTTGAACAGCCATTGTCTAATCCAAATAATATCTGATCTACGTAAATCCAAGATGTGAAGCACCTTATCACTAGCAGATTGTGGAAAAGAAAATTAAGGAAGGAAAGCAGCTGAATAGACTGATTGAGAAACAAATCATTAAGCACCTTTGGCATAAAAAAGGAATTAGTATGCAGAGATACCATGCCTCTGAAAAATCAAAAAGGGAGGACAGCAATCATTGCCTGAAGTTCAGAAACTCTCTTGGCTGAAGTAAGAGTCACCAACAAAACAGTCTTCTAGGTGCAATGTTGCAAAGAGGAAGCAGCAGACTGAAAGGGAGCCTAAATTAGATTTTCAAGGACAAAATAAAAGTTCCAAGAGGTTGGAATAGGTTTTCTTGGGGATATGATATGAAAGCTGTCTTTAAGGATTCATTTTACCACACTAGGTGAAGCCAACAGCAGGTTCAAGGGTAGACAAGCATAAATTGCTAATAGGCGAACTTTGGCAGAAGAGTATTCTAGGCCAGCATAGAGCAGTTCACACAAATAAGAAACGACCAAAGGGAACCCCACTAAAAAGGGATCCAGGTCAGGCTTGAGACATCAAACAGAAAATCTCTTCCATTTAGCCACATAAGACTTTCTGGTAGTGGGTTTCCGGGCCTCTTGCAGAACTGTTAACTACATCCTCAGAAAAGTGGTGTCTAAAGGGAATCAAAACCCTATCACCCAGAGTTTCAACTGAAGTGTAGACAAGTGAGGGTGAATGAGAGACCCCATGTTTGTGTGAGATGATGTATCCAGTTAAATAATTTGTGATGACTGCCCCTGGTTAGCTGAAAGTGAAGGAACCAGTGCTGTCTGGACCAAAAGGGAGTTACTAACAAGATTCTGGTAGAGCCCTTCATGATCTTGTGCAAAACCATGGGGATTAGAGGAAGAGCGGGATAAGCATACAAGAGCATTCCCTTCCAAGAAAAGGACATGGTGTCCACCTTCCAAGACAAAGGACTCTGCTCTGGAACAGAAGTGAGGAATATGTCTGCTCAGAGGTGATGCAAAAAGATCCATTTGAGGAATATTCCACCGAAATACAATGTCCAAAAACATCTTCATGTGAAGCATCCACTTGTGAGGTTGCATCTTGGACCTGCTCACACATTCTGCCACAAAGTTGTACTCCAATGGAATGCAGACCAGCGGAATGATCATCAGATGGCAGAGAGCAAGATCCCAGGCCTGAAGAGCCAGTTGCAGAGAAGATGAGACTTTGTGCCCCCTTGTTTGTTGATATATCACAAGACTGTGGTATTGTCTATAAAAACTTTTATAGGGCATGGAAACCAAAGGGAATGGAAGGACTGTAGAGCAGGATTGAGTGCCCTCATTTCTTTGATACTGATGTGGTCTGACATATGATGAAGGGGCCAGGGACCCTGAAACCTCAGATTGATGCAGAAGGCTTCAGTTCCTGATCTGTAGCATCCGTGTAAAGCTCTTGAGTAGCAGTAGGAGTCTAAAAATGCAGGCCTTGGTTGAGGGAGATCTGCTGAATCCACCAATGAAACTCAAGTTCAAGCCAGGCCAATAAAGGAACTAGAAACTCTAGACAGAGAAAATGCTGCAGCCAAACAGTCTTGAGGTACCACTGAAGTTTTCTCATATGAAGTTTAGCAAAAGGAATCATTGGGATGGTAGACACCATGAACCCCAAGGTTGAGAAATTCCCTTGCGGGAATGACTGAAAGGGAGCAGAGACTGGAAGTAGGCTGTTAAAGACAGAACTTTGGGAGATGGAAGAGAGGCCAACATTGGAATGGTCTGAATTCTGTAACCCAGAAAAATGTGATATTAGGGGGGAGTCAGAACAGACTTCTTGAGATTGATAGTGAACCTCAGATTGTGCAGGAAGAGCATGGTATGAAGTGTAGATCCTGAAGCAGATGGGGTTGGGAGGGAGCCTGTTGATGCAGGTCATCCAGATATGGGAATATCTGGACTCCCTGAAGCCTGCAGAAGGCTACCACGGGGCCAGACATTTGGTGAAAACCCTTGGGGCTGTATAAAGACCACGGGGCAAAGCATATAACTGAAAATGAGAAGAACGAGAGAAATATAAAAGTTTCCTAAAGACAGGATGAATAGCAATATAAAGCTAGGCATCCTTCAGGTCTAGAGAGACTAGAAATGCCTGAGGAAGCAAAAGAGGGAATACAGTCTGGAGAGAAAGAGAGCATCCTGAAGGAGGGAACATTTAGAAAGGTGTTGAGATAAGGTAAGTCTAGGATAGGTCTCCATGAACCTTCTCTTCTGGGAACTAGAAACATCCTGGAATAGAACCTGTTCCTTGTTGGGATACTGGTACAGACAAAAAGTTTGATCTACTGGCCTGCAGTGCTCTTTAACCAAACTGGGCAACCTTGGGATCAGTGTTATTCTCAGAATATACAGAAACTTTTCCTTTTAATCTACTTTTCCCTGGATCCCCCCCAAGTCAAGTTCGATCTACTGGCCTGCAGTGCTCTTTAACAGAACCGGGCAACCTCAGGATCAGTGTTGTTTTCAGAATATACAGAAAGTACATTTTATACTCTGGACAAAATTAATTGCTAGTCCTTGTTTAATTTCTATTTTTAATTAAAGCACGCCACCATAGACGTTAGCTTGCCCCCCAATCCTGTACTTCCTAACAGCAGTCTCCCTTTGCATGCTGTTTTAACTATTTGAAACCCCTGCTGTTTTTCTAGTATTACTAAACCCTTTCTCCTATAAATTGTGGTCTTTCTAAATCATACATACTCCTGGTACAAATGTTTTTTTTTTTATTTCAGAAGAAAAGTATGCAAAACAAGCAAGTCCAAAGTACCTACTGTTTTTCCTGATTGTTTCAGAACACTAGCTGTACCCCTCCCCACATTCTGTACTTCTAACTGCAGTCTGTCTTTATATGCTGTTTTAACTATTTGTATGCCCTGCTGTTCTCCTACTTCTACTAAACCTTTTCTTATAAATTCTGGTCTTCCTAATTTCCACATAACTCCTTGGTAAAACTGGTTTATTTTACTTCAGTAAGAAAGGTATGCAAAACAAGCAAGTCAAAGTACCTACTCTGCCTTTTCTTAATTTTTCTGTAGACTTGCATATCTGTGAAATCGGGGCCAGCCCTTTAGACCATACTATTGGCTATCGACCACTTTTCTGGTCTATTCTGATCCTCCCCCTCCCCACAAGAACAATTACAGCCTAATCAGGGACAGCCCTTTTCATCATAATATTGGCTATTCACCACTTTTTCTGGTCTATTCTGTCCTCCCCCTCCGCCACAAGGCCTATTACAGCCTAACCTAGCTTTCTTAAGCTACAGCAGCCAGTGTCCTGGTACTGCTGTAGCATTAAGTTTAGTACCCAACCGTGTCTTAGTCCCTCCCTTATTTGAAAGCTTACCTCTGCTCCTTGCTGGTCCCCACATTAAACTAACTTTATATCTTATAATTGGCTTCTTAGTAGTCAGATTTCAATAAATAAAGATTGTATTGGTGTACCATACCCTTGTTAAGCTTACTGATAGTTTTATTTGAAGATCCTTACCTGCAGACCTCGGTGCTGCCCTGCTCCATTTGCCCTCGCTAATGCTTGGGATCACTCCGCTCCCCTATCCTGCCTCCATTTCCCACCCATCTCCACTACCCCTAGTCTTATATCTAGACAGCTCCACTCACCAAAACTCCAACCAATCACAGATTAGACACTCCCTCTCACTACCCTTCATTAACCTATACCAAATTATATCCCCCTCCATATCCCAACCTACAATAATGAAACCATCACATAATCATAGAATAATCACTATCCTTTCATGCAATCTCACTATCCTGTTTATCCTAACACTAACCCACTACCTCACCTCCTACCAAACCACACTAAATGCTACCTATGCTACCCCAACAAAAAGATACCGCCACTTATATTCCTCATATTCTTTACAACAGCCAACACATAACTCCAAGCCTATACCATCACACTATGATAGCCCCTAACTCACTCATTTTACTCCCAATCACTCCTAGTTCACCAACAAACAAGTATATAGCCATCCCAACTAAACTTTCCAAAATCTTACACCATATAAACTACCAAGTGATCCTAGCAGGAGACATACACCCATATCCAGGGCCTAACCCTATGCAAACTACCATCACTAATTCAACTTTTTCCTCTAGCCATCTACCAACTACTAGACCAAAAAACAGTCTACTAATTCTGAGCTTAAATATTCAAAGTAACAACAATAAGGTACATTCATTGCATGCACTATTATCCACCTACTCCCTGATATATTATGTCTTAATGAATGCTGGCTAAAGCCCACTACAGCAGACAATGAGTTTCTTACTACTAGATACAATGTACTATGCCATGATAGACTGTCTAAAAAAGGGGGACGGGTAGCAATACTCTATAAAAACATCCTAAATATCACCACTATTAATCCACAAATCCCTTCCTTCAATAACTCTGAACTCCTCCTAGCTAAACTCAAACTTAGCGACAAAACATCAATCAACATTATCACATGTTATATACCACCAGGTAACAACATCCCTACCCTGGAAGCCTTGCTACAACGGACAAGTCAAAATCTGCCCCGGGATACTATCATCTTATATGCTCATAGGTAGGTAACTAGGCTATCTGCCCAAAGGCATTTATAAGCCTAGCCAGAATGTGTTGGCTTTCTCTGCCCCCTTAGATTAGTTCCCTGTGCCTCTGTCCAACAGAGCCACTGAAGTGATCCCTGGGGTAAACTTTCTGTTTCCCATCCACTCGTCAAAGTTTCTCTTGAAGAGTGTTAGCGAGGAGCTCTGCCTAATGTAGATTGGAATCTTGTTCTAAAGCATGGGGAAGTCTCTGGGACAGGAATATATCCCTCCAGCACATCCTATTTATTGTTGTGGTGAGGTTTAGATCCCTAGAGCATGTGGCTTGAGGGGATATGGTTTTCTTTATGTGGGGCATTTCCATCAATTCTGGGTTGGACATGGCCTTGTATGTCAGGCAGAGATCACCTCTGAGTAGGCGGTATGCAACAGAGTACAGCTGGAGTTTCTTCAGTCGAGCTGCATAGGGCATCTGTTTGAGGCCAGTGATCCTCTTGGTGAGGTACTTCTGTTGTCTTTCCAGCTTCGATGACTTTAATATAGACTGGAACACATGTTCAGATATTAACCCCACAAACCATATCAACCTGTAAAGTTTCTCACAAGTCATCCAATCAAGCACTAGACTAGGAAATGCAAAAATCAAAGACAGCCTCTTAGACTGGATCTTAATAAATAAAACCAAATCTCTTACCAAGCAGGAGTCCTCCCGGACTCCCTTAGCGACTATCAACCCACCTTCCTACCAAAATTCAAAACTCAGGTCGACCCTACCCCCATATTACAAACAACCCGTAACACAAAAAACTTCAACCCCAACAAATTGAAACTTGAGCTAAAGCACCATAACTGGAACATACTAAAAGTACTACCTTTAGAAGAAGCTGTAATCCATTTCAATAACACTTTCCTAGAAATCCTAAATGCCCACGCTCCAGCCCGGACCACTAAACTCAAAATGAATACAGCTCCATGGCTTACCAGAGAGACTAAAAATAGAATATCATAAAGGAACAAAGCCTGGTATCACTGGAAAGCCACATAAAAACTATTTATAATCTTGTTCAAAAACAGCCCACATCCACCACCACCACTAATTACCCAGAACTGTAGATAGACCCAAAACAACCTTCCAATTTCAACCCATCCCTGCCAACTATGTTAAAAGGTTGCTATCCAAACTTAAACCTACTACACTAGCAGCTAATGTGATACCTGCTGTATACCTTCAGTTGGCTGCCAATGAACTTGCCTTCCCTATATCCATCTTTCTAAAGAGATCTCCGAAACCTCAATATCACCCATCTGGAAGACCTCCTACATTATCCCCTTCCATAAAGGCTGTACCTCCACTAACTATTACCCCCATAGCCATCTTGCCTCCACTAGCTAAAATACTTGAGAAATGTATACACCAGCAGCTTATGTCATACATGCTTAATAATCAGTTTCTCTCTCCTACCCAACATGGATTTCAGCCTTTTCATAGCACAACCACCACCCTACACTCTTTTATAAACCTCATCAACCAAAACACACATACAGGCAATCTAACTTCTGCCATATTCTTGGACCTATCAAAGGCCTTTGATATGGTCAACCATCTTAAACTAATACAAGCCCTTACTCACCTTGGCCTTAGTAACAAAGCATTAGCTTGGTTTCAGAACTATTTACAAGGAAGACAACAAGCAGTTAGGTGAGACAACCTATCCGCACTGCTACACATCACCAGAGGTGTCCCACAAGGTTCCATTTTAGGTCCCTGCCTATTCTCCATTTTCACCAATAACCTCCACAGCAACTGTCAAGATTCAACAATGTTACAATATACTGACAACTCAGCACTTGTCTGTTCATCCAATGAGCCTCAGAAACTCCTCTTTATAACCCAAAAAGCCTTCCATACCACTGAAAACTGGTTTCTTAACAAAAATCTAATACTAAATCCCCCCAAAAACAAACTGTTGCTATTTACACCTAACAAATCTGCCACAATACCCAGCCCATTTAATATTGTGTTCAGGGATGAAACTGTCATCTCCCCTGACACCCGCACTAAATTGCTAGGAGTGACCATTGATAATAACCTCAAATTTGATCAGCATATAAATCAAACCATTAAAAATATCCACAAAAAATGGGAAGTCTATATAAAAATAAACCATTTCTAACATAACCTGCTAGGATAACAATTGCTCAAACTCACCTCCTTTTCACACTATTTTATGCCTCACCCATTCTCACCATCTTACCCAAAACTAAAATTGTCAAACTCAACACCTGCTACAATCAAATTGCAAAATTTGTTACCAGTGCCCCCTACCGAGCCCACCACTGCCATTTCTTAAAACAACTTGGCTGGCTTGAATTCCCTAATCTCTTAAACCATCAACTTTCATTTGCCCATAATCTCCTACTAGACCCAGACAAAACTGCAGCTCTGGCCAATCTACTAGAACTACAAGCTAAAACTAGACAACTTCGCTCTAGCGACAAAAAATTAATCAAGGTCACCAAGACCAACAACACAGCAGGGGACTCCCTTTTCCCTAACTACATAGACAAAACTTGGAACACCCTACCTACTGCTATTACCTCAGCAGGCTCAAAGATTAGATTTAAAAGCCTCTTGAAAGAACACCTAAAGCAAACATGGATATTCACATGTTCCGCACCTGGCTGACCCCCCCCCCCCACTTCCATCTTCTCCCCTTACTCTTGCCCTCTGACTTCAGCTTCATCATCAAAAGAATGCTACTTCTCTAGCGTCCTTCCACCTTTAATTCACACCCTTTGCCAATACCCCTATATCATTGCTAGGACATTCTTATCTGTCCACTACACTTTTCTCTTTACACCTCTGCTCTTACTCTATACTTAAGCTAACTACTCCTCCTGCTTTTCTTACTCAACCTGTTATCCAATTTTCCATCTCTGTCTCTTCTCCTAATACTATACTCCCTACTACGTCTAATATTTGCTCAGTTTGCTGCTAAACCCCCTACTGTGGCTAACTTGCTCACAAGTCAACTGTACAAAGCAAAAAATGCACCCCCTACTAACAATGTTCACCATTATGTAATGCCTCAACCTAAAACTGTAAAAGATGTGTTCAGTCTATGTAAATATGTTAAATCTTAAGCTTCAATGCTATGTTACTAGTCAATGTTAGGTTTAATACTATCTATGTAAATTTGAATGCCTCTGTATACACCTTCTATTTTCCTTAAAATTTAACTGTGGAGCTTTTCTCCTCGGGCCTCCGGTGAAAATGGACATGCACCCAGTCAGACTTTCCTGGTCAACAAATGTAAAATAAATAAATAAATAAATAGTCTCTTGATCCAACAGATCCCACAACACCACTGAAAAGTAGGGAAGTTGGTCTGCAGGAGATTGAGGAATACCTGAAAAGGGGGGAAGAGACTTCCATATATTGAAATATCAGTGATGGACAATGGATGTTTGAAGTCATCTGTTGCCAGACAGGGACAGATGGGGAAAGCCAGAAAGACAGGAGAACCTGGCTGAAGGAAGGGGGAGGATTAGTGTGAGATGGAGGCAGATTTGTCTAGAAAAAGGGGGCTTTTGACATTTGGAAGTTTGTGTGGGTTTATAAGAGAATATACATTAAAAAAAACTTTTGTTCCTAGAAGGTTGGTGAGGTTGCCTACAAAACAAAGGCAGATTTGGAAGGCTAGGTTCTCTAAAATTTGGGGATAGGAAAAACCAAACATTGTTTTAAGCAATTCTGCAGCAGCAATGCCAAAAAAGATTCTGCTTGTCTAAGAGAGCATCTAAGAGCTTGGCCTTAATGTCATCCAGTAAGGGCTGTAGGTGTAGACATGAGTATCTCCTCACAACTGAACCTGAGGTTGCAGCTCTAGAGGATGCATCAGCTACATCATAACTACATTTGATGAAACAGTGAGCCACCTGACAAGTGGAACGTAACAGAGAAAGGGCAGCCGTCTTGCTTTCAGAGTCAGGTCTGACAAAAAACCCAGAAGCAGAGACAAAAGAGCCAGAACATACCTGATCATATGGGTCTGACAGTTTATGGCCTTAAAAGGCAGGGAAGCAGAAGTATAGCCTTTTCCCTAAGCCTCTCTATAGCATGAATGCTTTTATCAGAAGGGAAGGGTTTGGAAGAGGATAAAAGCCTGGATGGCTTGTCTGTGGAAACAGACACTACAGCTTGGTCTGAAGAAGGATATCTGTAAATATACTTAAGAGCTTCAGGTACCTTATAAAAGTGGCCCATCTTCTTTGGGGCTAAAGGTTAAGAAACAGGAGCTAAAGAAGCAGCTGCAAACATATCCAAATAAGGCAACCAGGAGGAAAAGACAAAGGTTTAGGAGAGTCCATTTGAAATAGTTCACAATACCTCTTTTAAATGACAGATACTTGGAAACAATCCCATTAAAAATGTTCCATCAAATGAACCTCCATGTCCCCAAATGACAACTCCTCAAAAGAGGAATCCGAGGTTAAGGAATCCTTTTCCTCTTAACTATAGTCTAAGGGTGAAGACATTTGTGAAGAATGGGTCAAGGATTCATCCCCAGAATCCAGCTCCTCATCAGAGGAATCTGACTCTCTAGTGCTTTTGGCTGGGGTGGAAGACTGGGGAGAAGCAGAAACAGACAATCCCTGAGGGGGATTCAGGAGCAGCAGAGCACTGACCAATCGCAGAGTAAAATCCTTCCATTCTTTATGAGGATGCTCAACAATGGGTGGTATAGGTTTAGTTTTTTTGTTTCTTTTTTACAGGACCATCAGATTTGACTAACTTAGGAGGTTCAGAGCCATGCCTAGATTCTAGAAGGGTAACACAAAACTCTTCCCTAGCTTGAATTTGGGGAATCCCTTAGACCTTTTGGAAATGATAGGCTATGGTACCCCCTCAACCTCAATAAAGGATGTTTGCACAGCCTCAGAGAACATGCAAGGGGCAGGTTTCATGCTGACCTTCAAATGGGAAGGGGCAGAGAGAACTGGCATTAGCACAACAGAGTCTTCATCTACCTCGAGAGAGACGTTCATTGGAGGCTGGAAAGCAGCAGAATCACAGCAATATTTAAAGTCTTCTTTTTAACAGGTGGCTGCACCTTGGGGCAGGGGGATTTGGCCATGGTACCCTGGAACAAAAGCTTAAGGCTTTGCTTTTCAAAATAGATGGATAAGGAAGAGAGACTGCTGCAGAGAGTTTTCAGAACAAAAGCCTGACTAAATGGTACCCTGGGTATGGTCATGTGTAGCACCTAAGCAGAACAGGCACTTCTCTTGTCTATCTTTATAGGGAATTTGCCTCCCACACTGACTTTTTCTCTTCCTGGATGACATGAACTCCCACTAAACAAGACAGAAAGGAAAAGAAGGAACCCCAGCGAGTGAGGCACTAATCTGTAAATCACTGGGTAGGAACCAACCTAATGAAAGACATTCAGAATGAAGTTCAACCCTGATGTTCCGACTGGTGGCAAACTAGTTCTGAGGACTGAGCATCATATGTCACCTTTATGCTCAACGGTAAGTTACCAGGAGCATACATCTGAAATACAACACTGAGGAGATGTAAAGGATTTGGATACTGACCGGATGCTCGGCTATCCTTGGCAGGAGATCCTTCATGTAATGAATACTGCAACAGTGATAAGGAAAGACATCTTTTCTCCCAAGACACCTGCTTATCCTTGTGTCTTTTTCTTTAAGTTTTTCTCCATTACTCTTTCCTGAAGATTACTTACTGGAGGAAGAGGACTGTGATGGGTTACCTTCTACTGCAGTGGTTGGGAGAAGCCCCTTCAAGGCAAGTTGGATCACCAATAAGGAGGGGTTTTACTGTTTGAATTTATATGAAGAAGTTCATTTGATTCAGTGAATGAAAGCGCTCACATATTAAAGTTTTGGTTTGCCTTTTGAGCTGTGGCCCTTTATTACTTATTTTATTAGTGCTTTATTTGTTGTTTTTTCACTGGTAAGTTTGATCACTAGTCAGACAGTGCTCTGGCCCCAGAAGCAGAGCAATCCTCACAGAGGTGTGTGGCCCCCAAACAGGAAACACAAAATGCACACATCATGTGGGGGAATCTTGTAGCCACAGAAAACAAACATTTAAATCCAGAGGCCTTGTCCGAAATCCTGAAAACACCAACACTAGATACATAAAAGTGTATAATCAGGCTAAGCTAACCACACTAAAAAAGGAAAGAAATACAGTACTACTATCTAATAACAGCAGATAAATCCTTCAAAATATGATGACTTATCTGCTAAAGCAGTGAGCCAAGGAGATCTTCACATGTAGCATTCAAGATCTGAAATATTCAATTGGCAGAAAGGTATTGCGGATAGGGGAGGAGGCTGAGCCTTGGATACAAAGTCTAAGAGCTGCTGATGTCAGAGCCATATGGCTCCAACAGATCCTCAGCTAAGGAATGACAGACGAGAAAACATCAAATTAGTAGTTGTCCATTTGCAATCATTTTCATGTTCAGTATCCTGCAAATCTTCAGAAAATAAAGAATTCCTGATTTTCCTACGAGTAACACCAGAAATAGAAGAGTCAAGAGCCTGAACTAAATTCTGAGCTAATCCCAATAAATAACTCCAGTCCAAAGTAACACAGACAGGGGAACATAAATGTTTAACTTTTTGCTTTTTTTTTTAAATTAATTTCTATGGAAGCAGACTGACTCCTGATGGGCATCACAGTCCAGCTAGGTAGAGAAGCATTCTCTGTCATCTTCCTCGCTTGCCCACCAAGGATGGTTCAACAGCAGCAGAGAACATGTCATATCAAGGTGGCTGTAAGGACTACACCACAGAGAGCCAAGGATAAAAAAATGAATGGTCTGGGGAACTAAAAATGGTCACAGCAGTCTCACCCATCTGCAGCAAATAAGTTTGCAGTCTGCTGAAGGGGCAAAGACTGTTCGGAAATTTTCTTTGTTTTGTAGCTGGAAGATGGAAGGACCTAGGAATTGGTAGGTTGTTCCACGCTGAGGCCCAGGATAGACTGATAGCAGTAATCAGTGAAACAGTTAACTATTAAAAAGTAGCTTTTCTGCCAAAAAACACAGTGAAAAGTACTTTAAACAATTACCCAAGCCTCCAAAAATAATTGAACCCAATGTTTAGCTAGGCAAAACAAACTTAGTTTTAAAAACTTTTTTCCACAAAAGTAAAAAGTCACACTTTACAACAAAACATGACTAAAAGTCAGGTGATAGTCCATTAAAAAATACCTAGCTTAATATTATTTCAGATAAAAAAGTTCACTGCTGTCATAAAAACAAAATGTGGAAGTTTTTTTCCTCGAAAGGAACTTACCTGTCCAGAAATGGAGAACTGTTAGCTGACCGATGATCCTTGAAAGCCCATAAGAGGAGCACTTTAGAGTGGCAGGAAAACTCTGATGGGGTTGGCACCCAAACCATTGCTTTTCTTCAGCTTTGCTTGAGCTGCTAATGTGTTGGGTGCGTGGAAGGTGCCCTTAAGCTTTGAAAGCTGTCAAGCTGTTATATTCTGTGCAGGATATTAACCACATAACTAAAGGCTACTGCAGCAGTAATCAAATGATGGACATCAGAGAAATACCGGAAAGGTTTATATTGCACCATACACCACTGGACATGACCATTTCTGTGAAGAATGTAGGAGGGGGAGGGATGCACTGGAGATGTGCAAGCTATAAATGAAGGAAACAACTTGGAGAAAATAGTACAAGAGGCAATAATACAAGATGAAAAGGACTTGAAAAGGCTGAGAGAACAATAGTGGGATCGACAGTAGGCAAAAGTCAGATGAAAGAAAATGAGGAAACGGGGGTGAAAAGGCAAGAAAGCAGATGAGGAGATAAGAGTACCATTAAGATAGGTGACAGGGATTCAGACAGGAACATAGCAGAGTGAAGAAGGCTAGTAGGTGGTAGGAGAATTATAATATAAACTAGCAAAAAATATAAACCCAGAAAAATGAAAGACAGGCAGGGTGAAAGAGGAGAGAAGGAGGAATCGGAGCAGATCACGAAGAAATCAGAAACTCCGTCAAGGAGTACTACAGTGACATTTACACAGAACAATATGGGAAAACACAAAAAAGGCAGTAGTGGGAAAACTTGGGTAAGGGAATAGAATTCGGACAGATGCAGAAATAAATGTTAAATATGGGTTTACCAAGGAGGAGGTTAAAGAGGCTATACATAAAATGAAGAAAAGAATTGCAGGAGGCCCAGACATAGTTCCAGTATAGATCTATAAGTAGAGTGGGGGAAAGATTTAACAGGTGCTGAGTGAAAAGTATGACAGGGAGCTGGAATCAAGGGTTAATTTCTAATAACAGGAGAAGAGCAAAGTTAACACTAACACTTGTTTATATTTATTTATTTATTGCAATTGTTTATCAGGATAGTCCAAATGGGCAGAAAGAAGAGAAACAGGACCAGGGGGGAAAAAACTCAAAACATTTTCTAACATCAAATAAAGAACATACTAAAAAGACGTATGCAAGTAATCAATAAATATAAAAAAATAAGAGCATCATCATGATGTAATGAGCTATGAAACTTTTTCCTGGGAGAAAATAAAGAACAAAGTGAACAGAGACAAACAAGTAACCAATACAGTATACAAGTAATCAACAATTATAAAACATAATTATACAACATTTAAACAGAGTACCATTAATTATCAGCAGCATCTGAAGAACTACAGAACACATGTGAAACTGAGCTTGGTAGGAGAGGACAGTACGAAAATGGGAGATTAGTATAAAGAGGTGAGAAAGAAGGTTTTAGGATAAGTAGACAGAAGAGGGGGAGAGAGAAAGAGGACAAGGAGTAGATGTGGGACCAATAACTAATGGTAAAAAGCTTTCAAAGAATAGGAGAAAGTAAGGGGCAAGGAACTTATCATCCAGGGGTTGTGCATGTGCAGCACCTGGTATCTTTTGGGTATTCTCTTCTTTGTCCCTTAAAACAACTGGTGTTTACTGTGTTTCTTAGAGTGAGAGGAAGGGATTTCTAAATTTTGGCCAGAAAAAGAGGAGTACAGGGTCACCAGCTGAGTTGTTAGCTGCAGTAACAGTTAATAAAATTCTGTCAGAGATCTCAGCTCTCCCGAACTAGGGTATTTGTAATGGATAACAGATGAGTTTATGGGAAGTGACTAGTTGGAAAAGTGCAAAGTAATGCCTTAGTTCTAACCACGGAAATTTTTCTAATGCCAGCCAGTGATGTGTCCTATAATGATGACTGGCAGCAAATTTTGCCACCTTATTATAACACTGTTCTACAGTTAGTGTTGTCATGTCACAGCAAGAGGTTTTCCTGCTTGATTTTCAGCTGGGGTGCCTTCTGTGTAGAGTCTGCATGTCCTCCCTGTGTTCACATGGGTTTCGTCCCACATTCCAAAGACATGCGGTAGGTGGACTGGACACTCTAAACTGGCCCTCGGTGTGAGTGTGTGGTATGGATGAGCTATCACAGAAGTGCTAGCCACCCAGCAGTGTAAACCTTGGCTATAGATGATTATCACTGTTGAAGTGACACCCCGACCCCATGTGCAAAAATGGGAGAAGAGTTTGAGGATGGATGGATTATAACACTGTTCTAAGAGTGAGAGTTGGGTGGATTGTAAGTTAATCAAGATGGGAACAGAATAAAGCAGTGTAGGGATAAGAATGGACCGAGCAGTACCTCTGGCCTAACTGTGAGACACTGATTTATTCTAAACAGTGCACTTATCTTTTGGTGGGTGTTTTTCACAGTTTGTTTTATGTGATGATCAAATATTAAGCTTTCGTCAATGAAGACTCCAAGAAGCATAAGGTGTGAATTATTAGTTCTATGTTGCTGATGTTTAGAAGAAGCAATTTTGAAATTATTTTTGTAGACAGTTGAATGCTTTGGGGTAAATAGGATTATTTATTCATTTTTTAGGGTTAAAGAACAGCTGTGTATCAGATTGCAAGGCATCTATGGTGGAGAATGACTCTTGGGTGAGATGTTTTAATTTGTCTATGCTTTTAGCAGAACAGATGGCTTTTGAATCACCTACCTACTGTATGGTAGTGGCTTGTTCAGAAGCTAGGTAGAGATCATTAATGAATATATTGAAAAACAGGGCACTTAAAATGGATCCTTGACAGGTACCCACTATAATGGGAAGTAAAAATGAGAGCATATTTTGCCATTTTACTGTCTGCTGCCTATTTGAGAATTAGGTGGAGAACCAAGATACTGAAGTTTCATGTACACCTAGGCAAGCTAGTTTTTGAAGCAATTTTTGGTGAGATACCATGGTGACACATCTTTGGAAACATCTAGGAAAATTGCTGGGACTAAGTTCCCAGAGTTTCAATATTGGTTAACAGATGTTATAAAACTGAGGTGGGCTGTACATGTACTATGGAAAGGACAAACAAAGTTCTGTGAGGGGAAAAGGAGGCAACTGTCAGTGAGAAGGTTAAGGGGCCGAGACTAGATACACTTCTCCAGAATCATTGAGAGTGCAGACAGTAAGCTATAGGCCTGAAATCTGAGACTCATCTGCGTTTCTCCCTTTATGTACAGGAAGCATGTAGCACCTTTTCCATAGTGTTGGGACATTGCTTTTGGTGATGGAGCAGTTGCTTAGAACAGAGACAGGAAGAGCTAGGGCATTAGCTGCAGCAATTTTTAAGTATTCAGATGGTATGTTAAAAGGGGCAAGAGAGGTAGGTTTTAAGGTTAGTAATTGTTTTTTGATTGTGGAAAATGAGACTGTTTTCATTGCAAGTGCTATGGGCGCTAACAGGGTGGACAAGAACATGTGTCTGCTTGTGTAGAGATTCTAATAAGAGAGGTTTATGTCTGTCTGTCTGAATGAAGTGGGTATTGAATTTACTGGTGATACTGTCAGTATGGCTAGATTAAGTAGCTGTAGGTTATGCTGGTGTTCTGGGATCTTAACAGCTGATTTTTAGTAGTCCAAAAAGCTTTGGTGCTGCAATTTGCTGCATGTATATTAATAGAGTAGTTTATTTTATCAGTTTTGATTTGATTTTAGTGGAGTTTCTGAGATGTTAATAGTAGTGATGGCAGGCTATGGTTTTAACTACTTCTGTTTTTTTTTTCCCAGGCTATGCCTCTCTCATTCTTTCATGACCAATTTGGTACTTTTTGAAAGTCAAATTGCTGGATTTGATTCAATTTTTTTGTTCTTATTGGGGGTAGTTCATTTAGTATGTTAAGGAAAACTGAGTTAAACACAACTGCAGCTTCAAGTGGGAGGGTTTGAAGAGACCACCAACTGACTGATTTTAGACCTGTGATGAACTGGTCCTTAATAAAGGAGGACAGGTTATGATCAAGGCTGTACCTATACTGTTTTTGATGCCTTACTGTGCAGATGGGTCAGTGATCATTTAAGGTATTGGTTAAGGCACCTGGTTGACAGGAGTTTGGGGCATTATAAAGATCCAATCTAAGGTAGAGGCTCTAAAAAGAGCTTTTATTGCATCTTGTGGGAGTTGGAATAAACTGAGAGAAACCATAAAGATGAATGACACTGGCAAACTACTTTATAGTAACAGTCATTGCAATCAATATTCATGTCTCCTAAAATGGTTGCCTCAAGTGAGATGTTGCCTGATGCCCAAGAGAGAAGTTCTTCAGCAGTAAAGTACAGTTTTGTACCTACCATAAATGTAGATGTTCGAAGATCCACATTGCTGCAGTCCTTACTTATGGGGTAGTCCGCTGTCCTCGGTTGGCCCGAATACCAAAGTATTAGGCTGACGTCGGTCATGGGCGCCTAGATCTGACATCAGAGCGTCAGGGTATAAAGGCGCATGATCGACGTCATATCCTCAGTCTTTTCTTGCCCCAGATGTCAGAAGGCCAAACCAGAAAGGCCACAGCCAAAAACAGAATACCTCCCAAAAACATGCCCAACAACAACCATCACCTAAAGCATAGCACCAAGTCAAACTACAGTGGGGAAGGAGGGAGGGTAAACTGGACTGCAGCAATGTGGATCTTGAACATCTACATTTATGGTAGGTACAAAACTGTACTATGTTCTTCATCTCACATTGCTGCAGTCCTTACTTATGGGTAGAATCCCAAAGCAACGGGAAAGGGAGGATGGTAAAAATCATAAAGCATTAGGGGCGCTAAAATGCCCTGTAAAATTGCAGTGGCAAATCCAGCCCTAGACTTAGAATAAAGAGAAAGGTGGTAATGTTTAGAAAAGGTATGCACTGAACTCCAAGTAGCTGCCTCCAAAATGTCTTTTGTAGCTACCCCCCTTAGAAAGGCTGTAGAAGTAGCAGTAGCCCTAGTGGAATGAGGCCTGATTCCAGCAGGAATCTCCTTACCATGATGGGAATAACAGAAAGAAATACAAAACCCAATCCATTTAGAAATAGTTTGTTTTGAAACAGGTTTACCCTGTGAACCCAAAGCAAAAGAAACAAACAATTGTTGAGACTGTCTGAACTCCTTGGTTCTGCTCAAATAATAATGCAACTGCCTGTGAATATCCAAAGTATGCAAAATTTTCTCCCCTTTATTTTGGGGGTTTGCATAAAAAGTAAGCAAATGAATAGTTTGATTTAAGGCCACACTAGAAACCACTTTAGGCAGAAAGGAAGGATTAGTACGCAAAGATACCCTATCCTTATGAAAAATCAGGAAAGGCTCCACTGCCATGAGGGCCTGTAATTCAGAAACCCTTCTTGCAGAGGTAATGGCCAACAAAAAAGCAGTTTTCCATGACAAATACTTTAACTCGGCAGTAGCTGCAGGCTCAAAAGGTTGTAGAGTAAGTTTTTCCAACACAAAATTGAGATCCCAAGCAGGAGTAGGAGCTCTCTGAGGGGTCTTATATTCCTTGCCCCTCTAAGAAATTGCTTAAACCAAGGATGAGAGAATAAAGGAGGGTCACAATCATAGTGAGCAGAAATGGCTGCAGCATGAACCTTTATTGAGGAGAAAGACAAACCCTTGTCCACTAGCTCAGCAAGATATTGAAGAGCAACACTTAAATCAGGTTTGGAGACATCAAGGTCCTTTCCTTTGCTCCAAATAAAAAATCTCCTCCATTTATCAGCATAAACTTTCCTGGTACTAGACCTCCTGGCCTCCAAAATAACATTCAAAACTTGTTGTGGAAGCTGAGACCTTCCAGAGTCTAAAACAGAATATGCCAGGCTGTTAGATGCAGAGACTGAATCTTGACATTGAGGAAGTGACTGTCCTCTTGTGACAAAAGGTGCGGAATCAAAGGCAGAGGCCATGGAGGTTCTCGTACTAAACTCCTCAGTAGTGGGTACCAGTGTTGTCGAGGCCAATCCGGTGCTATCAAAATCATGGTTGGCTTGTCTTGTCTGGCCTTCAAAATTACCTTGGGAAGAAGAGGCAGAGGTGGAAAGGCATATACATGCAGATTGTTCCAACTGAATGATAGAGCGTCCACCTTCCAAGCTGTGCGATGAAACATTTTTGTGCAACACTTTGGCAACTGGTAATTTAGTGGGGAAGCGAACAGATCTATGTCTGGAGTTCCCCATAACACTGTCAACTGTTGAAATACATGAGGATCCAATTTCCACTCGTGAGGATCCACTATTTGTCTGCTCAATACATCTGCTAAGGAGTTCTGTGCTCCTGGTAGAAACCTTGCCTGAAGATTGAGGTGTAGATTGAGAGCAGTTTCCCACAGAATCATCGCTTGCCTGCAAAGAGGGTAAGAATGGGTTCCCCCCTGCTTGTTGATGTACCACATGACAATAGTGTTGTCTGTTTGAATCAACACTTGCCCTGGGTGAAGTAAATCTTTGAAAGCCATCAATGCAAACTGGACTGCTAACATTTCCTTCAAGTTGATATGCAAATGTTGGAGTTTGACAGGCCACGTGTTTTGCACCCATTTTCCATTGAGGTGTGCTCCCCAAGCCTTGTCCGAGGCATCTGTCGTTAGAATCTGACTCGCCTCTGGCCGGGTCACAGAGAGTCCCTTGTTTAGGTGACATTCCTGAGCCCACCACAAAAACTCCTTCTGAATGCAAGGTATTATCTGAATGACAGTGTCTAGATCTTGGCAGTGCTGTGTCCACACATTTTGAAATACCATTGAAGCTTCCTCATATGCAATTTGGCATTGGGAAGCACCAGAATACAAGATGCCATGAACCCCAAGGCTTGAAGGACTGTCCTTGCAGTCAGCCTGGACCGTAGAGACATTTGCTGGAAATAAAGAGAAAGGCTTCTTTGTTTGTCCGGGGTCAAAAAGGCCATCTGGGAAGCTGTATTCAGTCTCACACCCAGAAAGCACATGTCCTGAGAGGGTACTAGACTGGACTTTGTTTCGTTCACAGAATACCCTAGGCATCTTAACACTGCCATCACATACTGTAGATGATGAAGAAGTTCGTCCTTTTCTTGTGCAATAATCAGGCAGTCGTCCAAATAAGGATAAATCTGTATTCCTCTTAGTCTGAAAAATGCTATCACTGGAGCCAAAACATTTGTGAACACTCTGGGCGCAGTAGATAAGCCAAAGGGCAATGCAGAGAACTGATAATGTAAATTTCCAGCCCGAAAACGCAGGTACCTCCTGCAACTGGGCCTGATAGGAACATGAAGGTAAGCCTCTTTGAGATCCAGAGTAACCATCCAGTGATCTTTTCCCAACAGAGGTAAAAGTTGTTGTAAAGTCAGCATCTTGAACTTTGGAATGTCCAGGTAAGTGTTGAGGATAGTTAAATCCAAAATTGGTCTCCATCGAGAATAAAATCCTAGGCCCACTTCTGACAGAGGAACTGGCTGTATAGCTCCTATTTGAAGAAGTAAAGAAATTTGTCTGTGAGCCTCTATCCTTTGCCGAGGAGGGACGTCTGGCATGCCTTTGAAAGGAGGCATGGTGTGGAAATAGAACTTGTAACCTCGGTTTATAATGTCCAATACCCATTTGTCCTGGGTGACTAAATGCCAATTTTGCTTGAAAAGAGCCAACTTTCCTCCCAAAGGAGCTGCCAGGCAAGAAGAATCTGGCAGCTGAAAATGCAGGTCATTGGGCCTGTTTACGAAAGGACTGGCCCCTGCCCTCACCAGCAGATTGAGCAGGCGAACTCCATTGTCTCGGCCTGAAGGTACTCTAAGATCTGCCCCTACCACGCCTAGATCCACCTCTAGACTGAGAATCAGAAGAAGGGTACGTCCACCCCTTAGTAGGCCAATTTCTACTAAACTTTGGAGGTTGTACCTGCAAAAAATCTTTAACAGTCTGCATAGACTTAGTCTTGTCTTCCATTTTCTTTAAGACTGACTCCACAGGAGGACCAAACAAAACTTCAGACTGTAAAGGGGCATCCAGAATTCTAGACTTAACATGCTCAGACAAATTCTGATCCTTAAGCCAGGCATGCCTACGAATAACTGAACCAGTGGCAGCCACCCTAGAAGAAGCCTGTAAAGCAACAAAACCACATTGCAAAGAGTGCTTACCCACCTGTTCAGAAACATGCACTAAATCCTGCAATTCTTTACACTCTATGCCCTCTGCCAAAGCATCCACTTTAGATCTTAGCTGAGAAAGGAGGAAATTCTGATACTTCAACATATGAAACTGGCAGTTCAAAGCTCTCATAGCTAAAGTAGAAGAGGTATGCACCCTCTTACCCCATCTATCCAAAGCTCTAGCTTCCTTATCCAGAGGAACCGGATTCTTAACAACAGAAGCTCCAACACCCTTAGGCCCCTGACCAATAGTTTCTGGGTCCGCCCTAGGACTCCTATACAGATAATTATGAGCCTCAGGCACCCTGTAATACCTGTCCGGTCTGTGGTAAAAACAAGAACTCCCTAAGCCTCTTCCGTGAATCAGAGTAATCCTGTTCCTCCCACTTAAAATTCTCCCTCATGGAATGCAGAGTTTCTGGAAATGAAAAAACCTCTGGAGGAAAAGCAGAAAGAGTGAAATCCTCTGCATCAGAATCAGAATAAGGAGGGAAATCTTGAATGTCTTCAGCAGAAGACTCTGAATCATCTGAGGCCTGCTCCAAACTGTCCAACTCTGGCTCCATCCTGGGCCTCTTATCAGGAGGGGGCATAGAACCTCAATTAAAGTAACCAAATCCTCTGCCATTTTAAGCATGTGCTTTTTAGGCCCAGACCCTGAAGAACCAGAACTGACACCAGAGGAAGGCAAAACAGACCTGCCCTTAGAAGGAGCCTTAGAAACAGTAGCAGAAGGTCTAACCACCTTAGGCATAGAAGTGAGAATAGTAACCTGAGAGGCCCCTTCAGCCTGACCTGCCTCCTGAGAGGCCACATCTTGTAAAATCAAAGTTTCCCCCTGGGACTCAACAGAAACTTCAGCCGGATCCACCTGTTCAGCTGTAGCTTCTAAAGGTCCGGCGTCCGAAACGGACGAATCATCCTGCCTAGGCTTTAAAGATTTGTCTTTGCGCTTCTTAGTAGAAGCAGGCGTCGGAACATCCGACGGCATAGTATAATTACACCTCTTTCCAAAGACTAACCTAGCGCAATCTAACCTCCGTTTATATAGTGCGCTTATTAAACCTAGCACAAAACCGACACCCGACTACGTCGTGCTCCGGTCCCAAACAAGAAATACAAGGCGAGTGGTAATCCCTATGCGGTATCTGTTTCCCACAAGAAATACAATTAATCACTTTTTCTGACATCCGATAAGTAACTGAGGCAAGAAAAAACAAAAATATTCCCCAACGGGGTACTTAGCCCAACTTGGTATCGGTCTGAAACTCCGAAAACGAAAAATTTCAGAACGCCGAACGGCACTTGCAACGCTGCTTCTGCATCGGACCATGCGGCAAAAAAGACTGAGGATATGACGTCGATCATGCGCCTTTATACCCTGACGCTCTGATGTCAGATCTAGGTGCCCATGACCGACGTCAGCCTAATACTTTGGTATTCGGGCCGACCGAGGACAGCGGACTACCCCATAAGTAAGGACTGCAGCAATGTGAGATGAAGAACATCTATTATTTCCTTGCGGAAAGCAAGCTCCTATAATGACAAGGATTTTGACAGCATTAACTTGCAAGAATGCTATCATTATTTCAGCACTAAAGAGAGGGGTTATACGAGACCTAGAGAGGTTTAAAGTATTCTTGTAGATAATGTTCACCACTTTTTTATGTATTCTGTCAAGTTTTAAGGTGTTATTTCCCTGTGGTATGATTTCTTCATCTGTTATTTCTTGTTAAAGCAAAGTTTCTGTGGCTACTAGTATATCTAAGGAGTAGTACACTAACCAAGCACACTCACCAAAAGAAAATAAGATGACAGTAGGAGAAAGATGATCAGCCCTAGAAGAGACCATGGAGAAAAACCTTGAGGAAATTAAAGGAAAATGAAAACACCTGAGTGAGGGAAATGGAGCATCACAACACTGGAGAGGGTCAATGCGGTCATAATGATGGTATTGTCTTTAAAACTGCCTATGCTAAGGAGCACTCAGGTAGACTTACAGGACAGAAAACTGCAAAGTCTGCAGAAAGACTTGATACAAAAATGAAGAGGAAAGAGGATAACAAAAGAAACTGAAGGACAAGCAGAAGAAAAGGAAAATGGGAATCCCCATATTTACTCAAATATGCCCTGACCTGCAACATAATGTACTGAACAGAGGGAACGAAAGACACAGTGAATAAACAGAGAGAGAATGAGCCAGAGACTGGAGAGAATTGTCAGCAACAAGAGAGAGAGAGAGCAATGAAAGAGCTAGACAACATGATCTGGGGAAAAGGCAAAGATCAAAAGTTATGAGGACAAAAGTTGGGTGAGAACCTTAGGAAGAAATCAGTAGAAGAAATGGAAATATACGGGCTAAAATAAGAGGCAGAAAGTACAGTTGTGCTAGTCCTATTTATCTGTAACTCATGATGTGAAAATACTTTACTGCCTCAGTGGCATTTTGGATTATCTGCTAAGGTAACCCAGTATAAGCCAGCTTTCAAAAGCTCAGAGCCCTCTCCCTCTCTCTTCCTGTGACAGCTGACTGGCTGAGCATATCCTGAGAGGGAAGCCTTCAGCTGTGACAGGAAGTAAGTGTTCAGGCTTTGTCACTTCCAGAAAGAAAAAGAAGGAAAGTAACCGAAGTCAGAAGCATCCACCCATAATAAATGTGCAGCCAAGCTCAATACCATATAAATACCAAGCACAGCAACAACTGAATCAAAGAGGTTGAAAACCAACTTAACTATGCATAATATGGGGGATGGTGGACGCTGCTACTGAGGCAGCATGGAATTCATACGTGCTGTTACAGTTAAGTAGGATATACACAACTATATATGTTCATTATTCCCAATGCCTCAGTGGCTTTCTGGGTAGACTCACAAGGCCTAATCAACCTGAGAGGTGGAAGGAGAAGGAACACCTGGAGAACAGTCTGAGCAAAGCTTGCTATGAACCTTGAAAAGGAATCCAGTTTGCAGTGCTTTGTGAAGGTATGAACAGAGGACTAGGTTACAGTCTCTAGAATGCTTCGAGTCCACTCCTTTTCAGTATGCCACTCAAGAAGATAAGGCCCTATATGAGTGAACCTTAACCTTGTCTGGAAGAGTCTCACCGTGGTGGGAGGAATAGAAAACAATAGCAGAGGACAATCATCTTGCAAAAGGCTGCTTAGCAACAAGCTGACCATTCCCCCTGTATAGGGGACAAACCGTTATTCAGCATTTGTAAAGGGCTTTGTTCTGTCAAGGTAGTACCCCAGCTGCATGTACACATTCAAGGTATGTAAAATCTTTTTCCCCCTTGTTTTTGGGATCAGGACAAAACACTGGGAGACGGATGCTAGACGATGTAAATTCAGAAACAACTTTTAGCATGAATGATGGATTACTGCATAACACAACCTGTCCTTGTGAAAAATCAGACAGGGTTGGCCCACTATCAGAGCTTGCAGCTCAGGCTAGCTTTGCTGGTATCAGAGCAATAAGTAAAACATCCTTCCAAGTAATGAACCACAAATCAGCTGACAGGCAGGTTCAAAAGGAGGTAAGGTCAATTTTTCAAAAACAAAGTTAAGAGTCCAGGGAGGAGGAAGTTGCTTTTGAAATGGTGTCACTTGCAACATTCCTTTTATAAATTGACCACAAAAAGAGATGAAAGAATGGGATCCATGGGGGAAACGCGCTTAGATGGCCACAACATGCACTTTCATAGAAGTATATGACAAACCATCTTGATGTAGCTCTCACACATATTTCAAAACCAGAGGGGTCAAAATCCTTTTGGGAGCTTGGATACTGGCCTCATCCAGAAATCCTCATACACTTGTAAACATAATATTTTTGTATTTTCAGGTTTTCTTGCCTCCTTAAATACCTGATGTACATCCTCATGGAACGAGTGGTTAAATGATATCAAAATAAAATTATCTAGGCTGTTATTTGCAATTGCTCTAACTTAGGGTATACCACTTTCTTATACTATGCGAACAGATCAAGTTTGTGGGGAAGCTTGTAGTAAATGCCTTTGGCCAATTCCATTAAAAGGGAGAACCAACTATGGGCCAAAATGGGGTTAATACAATGATCTTTGATAATTCTTTCTAAATCTTTAGAAATACCTCAGGTATCACTGGAAAGGATGGAAATGCACACAGGAACATTCCCAACCATGGGAATGATGGAATGTCTGTGCTCTAAGCATATCTGCAAGGATATTTTGAGCAGAATTGCTTTAACTGTCTGTTTTGAAATAATGCAAACAGATCTACTTGAGGTGTTTCCCACATCTGGAAGATTCTGCTTTTGAGGTTCTGTACATATCTGCTTAGTCTTAGTCTTAGTGCTTTCATGGACTGTACAAGGCCTGAAGAGTCACAGAATGATACAGAGCCATTTCCTAGGCAATCACTGCCAACTGGCAAAGAGGGTATTGGCCTTGTATCCTCCTTACCTGTTCAGATACCACATCACTGTAGTGTTGTCTGTGACCACTAGAAGAGGACTCAGAGTACCTAACTGGTGAAGAACTTTTAAGGGACGAATCAGTGACATCTCTTTTACGTTTATGTACTTTGGCATGTCCCACGGACCCCACATGGACTCCCATGGACACATTTCCTGACAAAATCTGAAGAGTCTGACTGGGATCTCAACACAGACAAGAATTCCTAGACTCAGAGACAGTTGATCCCTCCAGCATCGCAGTTCCTGAGTCACAAATCCAAGTAGCAGCACTTGGAAATCAAAGGGATGACGGTGCTGGGTCCAACAATTCATCAAGTGCCACTGAATTTTTCTATTGTGTAGTCTGGCTAGTGGTATCATATGGATAACTGATGCCAGGAGACATAGAACTTGAGGAACCCTCCTGCTGAGGCCACATCTAGACTAGAGAAAGAAGATGCCCTTACAAGTCAGAACTTTCTTTTCTGGTAGGAAGGCTGTCTTTTTTACTGTGTCTAAGCCACCAACCAGGAAAACAATTCACTGAAAGGATAGGGCAGGAGGACTTTTGAAGGCTCAATTTGAAAACCAAGTGGGAAAGGAACTTGTCTAAGGACTCCAGCACCTGGATACCAAATCTGCACAAATTAGCATCTAAATAAGGAAACATGTGGATACCTAGATTTCTGTAATAGGCAACTGCTGGGGCTAGACACTTTGTAAAACACTCCATGTGGAGGAGATAGCTCAAACGGTAATGCAGAAAACTGATAATCTAAGCCAAACACTGTAAATCTCATTATTCCAGAAATTGGAAACAATAGGAATATGATAAGCATCCTTAACATCTACAGTCACCATGAAACAGTGGTCTGGAAGCAACTCTATAACCGACTGTAAGGTGAGCATTTTGAATTTCATAAGTTTTACAAAGGACCCATCTAGGATGGGCCTCCAGGAGTGCACTTTTTAGGTACTAAAAAAGATTGTGAAGTAAAACTCTTTGACCTTTGTGTATCACAGCCACTGATTTTATGACTCCTAGTTTTACCATGTGATGAAGCACTGGAGGAAACAGGTCTGTCAAGTCTGGTGGGTGCAGAGGTATTCCCTGAATGGGGGGAGGATTTTCTATCCACTGTCAAGTGTATCCCCTCCAAATTACTCGTAGAACCCATTAGTCAGTGTACTTATGGTCAGGCTGCAAAGTCGAAAGACAGCCTGAGGGAAGGAGGAAGAGAATAAAGGGTAGGAAGGGGTATAGTGGTGCTCTCTGTGGCTCAGCACAGTCATTCCTTTGCACGGGGCTGATCTTTTTTAAAAAAGGAACCCTGCTTGTTTGGTTTCAAAGAATTATATTCCTGACATTTCCTTTTGGATTCTTGACTTTTGTTTGGCTGTGATTTTTTTTCGTTCTGCCTACTGAAGGAAGACAAACTGTTTGGGGAGAACTTGGGTATATGAAACATCCTAGATACCCCATGCATTCATTTGTTTCTGTTGTCCCACTGTTTGAGAACCTCTGTAAAAGAGGTCCGAAACACCAATTCAAAACTTAAAAGTGCATTCAAAATTTCAACTTTTAAATCATCATCATCAGAGAAGTTCTGATTACATAATAAAGCACACCATCTTAAAAAAACAGAAGTAGCAGCATTTCTCGTGACTGTATCTGCACATTCAAAACCACTTCCCAAAGCATGTTTTGAAATCTGAGTCAGATAAGAAACAACTGCATTCATATAAGACTTTTTCTCTGCAGTTAAGGATGCAGCAAAATCAAACTGCACACTGTAAAATACATGTTCACATACAGCCTTGATAATTTAACATTTTAAAGGCTAGATTACTTGAAAGAGACATAATTTTGTCCTGAAGATCAACCATTTCTCCCTTTATTGGTGGTGTTGGATTAGCTGAAGCCAAAGATTTTTTGTTTGAGCAGGCAGCTGGATCAGTAGTCAAATGAGAAAAGAGATTTGTCATATCTGAGGAGACCCTATATTTTCTCTAAGCCTTTTTAGGGACTTCCAGAATAGATTCTGGTGTCCTGCAAGCAAGCTTTATAAACATCTTTCTAGAACTGTAAGAGAGGGGATATAGTCACAACTTTGGGCGTCTTGTCCTCTATATGGTCATATACCCTGCCTAGCTCTGGGGTAGTTCACAACAGATCCCAAGCAAAAAATAATAATCTGGCAATCACCATATAGAGGAAAAGTGAACACTTGTTTGAACTTCATCTTCTGAAGAATCAGACTGACTGGACTTCGTGTCAGCTAGGAAATCACTAGTGTCCTTATCAGATTCCTCCTCATTCTCTGAAACAGAAATGTCTCCTGCCAAACTAGTACTTCACCCGTGAATGGAACACAACCACTAGAATTAGCTGTCTGCAAGACACTCTCAGCCAAGAAAACTACATCAGCCTTATAAACAGCTGCAATCTGATTATCAGCTGTATGATGACATCTGTCTTTTTTGTGAAATTCACTACTAAATAAAATATCTGGGGACAGAGTATTATGTCTGGCAAGGAGTCTCTTACCTTGGACTATTCCTGCACTTGAAGGGCTTGGTTCACCTATATCTGCACCAAAGTACTGGAACAGCCCCAAGGATGTGTCTAACCCCTGCCATAGTCCTGTGAAAACCTATACTGGAGAGCAACAGGTAAGTGGTCAGTGGACCGAACAGTGGCCTTGACAGAATCACTACTGTAGGCAGTGGCATATTTTTCTTTATTTATTGATTTATTTTTTAGGTGTAACCGGATCCGATGGGGAAGGGCTACCAGAGTTGTTGATGCCCAAGCCCTCCAGCAAGAATTTCCACTTATAAATACCCAGTATACTGAAAATGTACTTAAATTAAAATGTTAAAAAATACAATGGTAGACAACCCCTCTTTCCTCTTAGAACATACAAAATACCCACCTAAAAATGAAAACGTAGTTAAAGGACTTGGGTTGATAATTCCCCATCCTCTGATCACCATGTAGCAACAGTTGTCAGAAAATCATTCTACTAGTCACCAAATCATTCAGCACAGCTAGTCACCAAAGGAATATCATTCAGATCCAAAAAGGTCACTGTTCCCTTATATTCAACACTGATCAGGCTGATTACTGAATGAGAAGCCCCCTTTGTGGTGTATCTCAGACATATTAAACAACTGGAAATACCCCAGAGATTCTTAACTAAGATGATCGTGGGCTTAAAAACCCTAAGGGTAAAGAAAAGAAGGAAAAGACTGCCCCCTGTTTTCAGTGTCATACAGACTCCTCAGAGGCGACCTACGCCTTGCCTTCCATGCAATAATGGGCATGTAGGTCCAGAAAGTCTTGAACCTTCAGAATTCAAATAGTCCCACAAATTCCAGAACCATAAACTAAATCTCCTTCAGCAGATTAACACCACAAGGTGGAAAGACACATTTTTTTACTCAGCACCACCCTCACCTCTGGAATAGATTCCCTCTGCAGATTAGGCAGTGTGATACACTAACTACCTTCAAACAGAATCTGGATAATCGGATGGGTGTTCATAAATTCACCCAAGGCCTGACTAGCATAGCCATATTTGAAATGGGAGTGGAGGTATAGTCGAAGGTAGGAATTAGCAAGGCATAATGTTCAGAAGACTTGAATTTTTCTATGAATCCTATGATTCCTCATTAATGTAGACATTGAATATTAGTACACAAATCCTAGCAAAAATACATATTTTCAAGCCTGCCAAGTTATGTACAAATGAATCAGTTTGACTCCATTTCTTGAAGAACACCAATGGACAATTGTGGGAGTTTCTAAGATGTATGCAAGAATAAGGAAACTGAAAGAGGCAGGGGGTCATATCCTATGACACAAAAAAGGCCTATGACTCGGTGGAATAGAAGTAGTTCTGAAACATCCTAGGTGAAAGTTTTGTTAGCTGGTTAAGGGCAATCTAAAGCAGTGCTAAAGAAAGCCTATGGATCAGTGGTGCACAAACCAGGGAGGTGAATATATGGAAAGGCACCATACAACTTTGACATCTGCCCCCCAGCTTGTTTCTATTGGTCACAGAAACTCTTGGCAGAAGGGTGGGAGGAACTACTGAGCCCAGAAAAGTAATGGTGTTGGAAAGGCATACCTTTACCTCCTTACAGACAATACCATTCCTGTGGCACAAGAACTAGAAGGAGCAGAAGGGATACAAAGGAGCACTTAAAGAGGTCACAATAAGACTGAACTGTACTGACTGTTCATAGGTAGTTATGAAGCATTCAGTCCAACAGACCTCAGATGCCCGTTTGGTTAAGTGGCTAGCTCAAAGTTACACAGTAAGCAAATGAAGGTGCAAAGAGTTGTATCCTGCACCCTTGCAACAAGAAGCAGTTCATTAACAAGTCAGAGCTGTATTCCTCTGTGTTACCTGCCAGGTGTTGCTTGGACAGGTAATGCTTTTCTCATGGTGCTGCTGCTGCATTGGTTTCTGAGCTCCCTGCTGAGATGTGCCATCACTGTCACTGTAACCATAGTTAGAGATAAAAGGTGCAATACCTTGTCTGTTCATTGGAGTCACCAGAACTGACAGGATATGAGACAAGGATAATGCCACTCTAAATAGGAAGGTAGGTTTCATATCTGCTGGATGACGTCTGCAAAGTCTAAAGCTATAGTAGGGATCAACTTAATAAAATATACCTCTCAAGTGTGCCACATTATGAGGACGTACCTCATTTAGGGTCTTAAAAAGTTCATGTCCCTCAAAGTTCCACATTGAATGGGTCTGTCACACATCCAGTGTTAGAGATTTTTTAACTGTTATCCATGGTAATCAGAAATGAATCACATGAATTCACTAAAAGACATTTTTATAAGTAAAATCAGCATATTTTAACCATCCTGAGACCTTCTTAGCTGAAGTTGTTACTAAGCCATTGGTATGTGTTCCACATTTGGCCCATTTGTTCTGCATAATGAGGGCTAGTGATCCTCATTTTGGAGATGGGAGGTTGACAGCTATGTAATAACCTATGATTTTCAGGACGTTTTGTTTGGCAGATTGTATCTTCGCAGAATGAGTCACCTGTGCAGAGCTATCTAAGGAAGGAAACTAAGCTTTCTTGATTCCCCAACCATGCTCCCAGTCTCTAAAATTGTAACCGTCAGATCAAACTTAATGTCATGCTACTGTATTCAATTTTACAGGGTGTTTATTCCCGCTGGGGCTATGTGACTGCAGAGTCAGTATATTAAAATACAGGAATACTGGAGTGCCGGGAGGAACTGATCCTTTCCTTGCAAAAATTACTTGTCAGTTGTGTGGGTTTCTTCAGTGGGTAGTTGTGTTTTTGATAATTTGTGACTGAGTAGTTGCCTGTTCAGTTTTTGGCAGTAAAGAAATTATAGGGGACGTACCAATAAGTTTGTTACTGGATCCACAGAGAAAACTTTCTAACATGGAGTTAACTGAGTTAATTGGAATAACAAGGTTAATTCCCTTCTGGATAAGTGTCTTTTTTGTGGAAACAGCTAATAATTAATATAGCTACGCAAGTAATATGCATATTCTCTTCCAGAAGTGTGTGTCATAGTAATTAAGCATTTGGCAAAGGCAGAAAGCACTGATGAAAAGGAAATTTCCAAAATCTACACTGAAAGCTGATTCACCTAACCTGCGAAGTCAGGAAACTTTTATGATCTGCATCAATGAGTGAGTGAGGATACATATCATAACCATGTATCTCACAGTCTCAATCTGATACATGTAGTACGGCGAGAAAAGTCTGAATGGACACCAAGATGGCTGAAGATTGTGTTCCTTTAGGCACAACAAAAATGGAGAAATGAAACTCTCCCTTGTGAATCAGAGGAATACATTCCCCTTTTCCTGCAAGAAAGCAGATCTCTCCTCTAGTAAGATGGATAGCTCCTTTTTCCAAGGAATAGGGTCTTGGTAAACAGAGAATGGGCATAAAGGAATTCTAAGATGTGACTGCAATCCAGAAGTGACAACATCACAGTTCCTGAGCAGCTAAGGTTCTCCAGAAGCTGAAATGAATGAAAGGGCAACCCCTGACTACTTCTGCTACTTAACGATTAAAAAAAAAACTTCTGGCTAGACTTAAGAACATAAAAATGACCTTCTTGGCCCTTTGGAAGAGTTTCTTCTTATAAGTAGTCTGAGCAGTACTAGAAGAACAAGGCTACAGCTGCTGCAAGAATATCTGTTTTAATTAAAAAAAACATTTACCCTGACAATGGAAAAGCTTCTCTGAATGATACAGTTCATTCACTGGCTGTTCTCATGGAAGCTCTGCCAGGGAGGCATTTAAATCATTAACCTCTAATTCTAGAGGGAAAAGGCAGTCTTGTTAAAAACTGAAGCAATACACTTGGCATAAGCTAAGAATAAAGTGCCATATGGACTTCACCCATAATTTAAGGCATCCAAAGTTGCAATTGTTACGTCCTTGAAAAGGATATTCTCATACGTCTCAATCAGCTATCCTAACACCAAAAGAGAGATATTTTCTTTCATACATGATCTACTCTCCTGGATTTCTTTGCTATAAAAATATGAATGTGTTATGGTGCTTCCTGTCTCATAGGTAGCACTAGATACTAAACAGGTATGCTGGCTGTTTTTATGGAAAGATAAATCCTTTTTGAGAGAAAACCTTCTGGCCTACGTTATGTGGAATGGAGGGACATATGCTTGGAATTTCAACAAATGTCTTAAGTTTGGCTTTAGAGATAACAACACTCAATTTAACTACCTTAGTCTAACATTTAGGAAGGTCAAACTTTACAAAACATTTCTAATCGAAAAAAAAAATTGCAAGTAATCATGGGCCTCCATAACTTGACTATTTTCTCTTCATCCTTCTCAAACTTGAGAACTATAGGAGAAGGCATGAGGTATGCCAGATGTGGACAATAATTAAGGGTCTTTAAGACAATCAGACATTAAGGTATCTCGTCACTTTATGACTCTTCTTCCTATTCAATAATTTTGTTCTAATCCCTATCTGATTGAGCCTCTGCTTCCACTGATGAGTAAACCTGAATGGAAATATCCTACTTCTCCTTAAGCTGGACTGTAGCCATCACTGCCTGGGTCAGCTTAGAAAGGTCCTGGAGATATTATTTAAATCTTATTCTCCAGTGGATGTAATGATGCGCTTCTTCATGACATCATCAATCTGTTACTGCAGCCATGAAACTTTTCACTGAGAAATACAGGGTAGCATGGCCATCTATCAGAGTAGAGGAAGAAAGAGCTATCAATGATAGTAAACGCAGCATGGGGAACCGCAGATTTCATTCCCAATAAAATGTAAACATGCAAAAATACATTAACACAAACATCTGTCCTTGCCTCTAACAATCAGAAACTGCGATATTTGCCATTTACAGTAGCAATAACTAGGGCTAGTTCCAGTAGGATCCAGTGCTGAATAGACCATACTTGCATCCATAAAGATCAGTCATCTTGACATTTATATTATGAACATACTTAATGAGGAAAACCATGAGGCTGGTCACTGAAAAAAAACACAACCCTTAACTGTATTTTGATATAGCAGACAGAAGTAATTCTTTTTTGTTCAAATATTAGACAACAGTCGTATTATTTAACTCAATGCACTAAGTGGATACAAATGATCTGTGCAAATATTTGGTAATTTTGATCAAAATGACTGGAGATGAGACTTCCAGTCTACTGAGAAAAAGTCCACATAAAGTGACCGAACAGAAAAATCCTAAATAAGTAAGAGCTATACAAAAGGTGGGAGATGTGCAGCAACAGTACTATCTACTTTAATCGCAGACATCTTATTGACTGCATCTAATGGAATGACGGAGAAAAAGAAGTTATGTTCATACCATACCATTCCGTGTGTTGTCCATCTCGTCCTTTATTCTGACTTGTCGGTGTTGGATCTGATGTGTCAGAACCATCTCGGCCAATATTCCAGCTCGAGGTCCTCAACAAAGCTCGTGGGCTCCATTCTTTACCCATAATGCCTTCCCCTAGTTACCTCAGATCTTGGTTGCCACTACCAGTACATAAAGAAGGGTTACATGGTAACAATTTGTAGATGCATAGAAATATGTATATACCTGCACCCATGAATCAGAAGTAAGACTGAAAGAAAATATTCTCTGAGGCTACACAGCCCTGCTGTAATCTTATTTTGTTAACTAGTCTACCAGGAGTTTAGGCAGGGGGAGGAGGGAGGGTTGTGAGAATAAATGAGATGGACAACCCACATGGAACATTATGGTAAGAACATAACTTCTTTATGTGATGTTGTCAATCTCGCCTTTATTCTCACTTGTGGGACTGCATTCCCAAGCAACTGAACTCTTGGGTGACTCAAGAGAGAATATTCCTCAGAACCATAGAACCAAAGGATGCTCCACTCCTGGAGGCCAAATCCATGTTGCAATGAGTAATAAAAGTGTGAGGACTTGCCCAAGTAGCTGCTGCACAGATATTATCTAATGGTAGTCTAGCCTAGAAAGCAGCAGACGTGGCCAGAAATCTAGTAGAATGAGCTTTAGCACCATTTGGAAGGGCTTTGTTTTTAGAATTGTAAATATGGGATATGCATGATGAAAGCCATCTGGAAATGTGACTTTTGAAACTGGATAATCTTTCCTTGTATTACAATGAGACAAAAAGTTGATCTGATTTCCTGAATTCCGAAGTTCTATGTAAATAAAAAAGTAATTGCCTATGAACATCTAGGAGGTGCAAAGAATACACTCCTTTATTTTGAAAACTAGGAAAAAAGCTGGAAAGTCAATAGATTGGTTCAGGGTATTTTCTGTAACCACCTTGCGTCGTTACACATCAGTCCATCCATTCTACTCAAGGTGGTTGAGGGTATTTTCTGTAACCACCTTGGGTAAAAAGGATGGACTGATGTGTAATGTCACCCTATCTTTGTGAAAGATCCTGCAGCATATGCCACTACTAATAGCTCTGTCTTCCTGAAAACTTTAGTTTTGTCCAAATAGAATCTAAGCTGTCTGTGTACGTCCAAAGAATGCAGAATTCTCTCCCCCTTGTTCTGTGGATTTGGATAAAAAGTTGGCAAATGAATAGTTTGGTTAAGGGCCACACTGGACACCACTTTAGGCATAAATGTTGGGTTTGTCCTCAGAGAGACCCTGTCTGGATAAAAAATGATAAAAGGTTCCACAGCCATGAGTGCCTGTAGCTCTGACACTCGTCTTGCAGAGTGGATTCTACCATTGGAGATCTTTCTTGCAGGCCTTGGTTACTACGATCTTGTGAGACACTGGAAGTTTCAAGATTGACCACTGAGCAAATAGCATCCACTCGAGCATCCTCATGTGGAGGTGGGCTAGAGGGATCAGTATAACAGAAGCAGCCATTTTCCTTAGGACCTGGAGAACTAGTTTTGCAGTGGCTGTGGACTTTTTCACTAGAATTTTGATGAGATGATGCCATGTACTCTGTCTTGTGAAAGACTTGCTATCTGAGTGGTAGTGTTTCTCTCTGCTCCTATGAACAGCAAAGTTTGTGATGGCTCTAACACAGATTTCTCATAATTTATGGTAATGCCCAGGGAGGAGCAGAGTTGAAGGATATAATCTCTTGATTGAAGTAAGTGCTGCCTAGTCGGGGCTGTTATGAGCCAGTCATCCAGGTATGGAAACACACGCATTCCCCTGCGTCTTAGGTGAGCCACTACTATTGCTATACATTTGAACACTCTGGGGGCTATAGTGAAACCAAAGGGCAGAGCTCAAAATTGGAAGTGAGTGGCTCCCTAGCCAGAAGTGCAAGAACCTCCTGGACCATCTGTCCATTCAGATATGGCAATACATGTCTTGGAGGTCTATGGAGCCCATCCAATTGCCTTTTTCCAGGATTGGAAGTATCAACTTCAGTGTCACCATCCGGAATTATTCTTTACTGATTTGTTCAGATTGCTGAGATCCAGAATAGGTCTCCAGTCCCCTGTTCTTTTTGGAACTAAAAAGAATCTCGAGTAAGTTCTGGATCATCTCTGGTCTGCGGGGACTTCTTGGATAGCCCTTTTCCTTAGCAACTCTTGAATTTGTATAGTTGCCTGTTCCTTTTGACTGGGTGTAACATCTGGAACCACTTTGTTTTTGGGGATAGGAAAGGAGAAGGGAATGAAATATCCTCTGGATATTATGTCCTGCACCCATTTGTCATTTATCTTTAGCCAGGTTTCTTGGTGCAAGAACAATCATCCCCCAACTGCCTCCAGAGGGGAGCAATCGGGCACTCCTTCAGGAGCACTGGAAAGGTCTCCCAAAGAAAGATTCCCTGGAGCCTTGGTTTTGTGGACCCCCCTTGCTGCGAGGGCGGCATCTCCTGTTGTTGTTCCCCCCTCTGTCTCGGGGGAACTTTCACCTTGTGTGTCCTGATAACACCTCTGAGATTTTCTGAACCACACTTTCCCACTACCTTTTTAACTTTTGGGAAAGGGTCTGGTAGGAGTGGAAAAACTTACTCCAAATGCAGACAAGGTCTTACCCTCTTGTTCACACCTGGTAAGCGTTTCCTTCACTTTTGGCCCAAATAGGGATGAGCCATCAAAAGGCATGTTAATGAAGGAAGACTTGAAGTGCTTCTGCGAAATTGCAAAGATACATCCAGGCCTGTCTCCTAATAGAGATATCGGAGCCTGCTGCCCTACACATTCCATCCGCTGCATAAGAAATTAGCCTCATGGAAGAGTTGACAACTAAATTCAGGGTAGTAAGCTGAGCACTGACTTTCTCTGCTGCTGCATTGGCTACAGCTCCTTGAAGGGAGTCTGATAATTCTTTAATCAGGTCCCTCTGAACTCTTGTGAAGTGAATTAGGTAATTCAGAGACCGTAATGCAAAGATCGCTGATGTGAAGATGTGCTTCCCATATCTATCCATAGTTCTGGAGTCTTTATTAGGAGGATAGAGAAAGGTTATCATCTTAGAGTTCCTTTCTATTGGCCACTGCCAAGACCATAGCATAGACTCCTACACCTTTTGTAAGAAAATCTTTCTCTTTGGGGGCAATAATGCATTTGTTTGGCTTCCTAGGAGTAGGGTCTATCGTGTCTGGGGTCTCCCAAGCCTTTTGTGAGATAAGCTCATTGAAAGGGGGAGTAACCCAAGAAGTTGATGGGTGAGATACAAAGGTCTTCAGGAAGACCAACTCTTCAGCCGAAGGGGGGGGGACTGCCAATCATCTCTCTGTTTCAATAATTCTAAGATGTCTCCAAAGGAGACATCTTCAGGAGGTGATTGTGGGGACCCTTCTGCCTCATTTAGGTCAGTATTGGATGTGATAGACTCTTCTGGGAGTCCAGATGCTTCCTCTTATATGTGCTCTTCCGAGGGACCTCTTCAGTAGGGTACTCTGGGCAGAATACGGAAGAGGGGGCAGTACCATGAGGTACATACTCAGGCCTAGCATCTCTGCAGACCTGTGGACAGGGCCTGTGAGAAGACAAAGACAACTCACCTGAAGGGGGAGGAAGAAAGTACAGTTGTGTACACTTACCATAAATTTAGATGTTCGCGTGTATTCACTGTTGCAGTCATTACATTTGGGTAATCCTGCTGGCAGGTTGCCCTCAGTCGGCCTGAATTCCAAAGTCTTGGGTCCTGTGTCGGTGCTGTCTCCTCTTCCATGATGTCAGGTCGTCAGGGGTATAAAACATGCAGCCAACGCCATTTTCTTTAGTTTTTCTTGCCCCCGATGTCAGGTACCCCCAAAAAGGCAGCAATGTTATATATATAAATATCTATAAACATGCATCAATATAAACTTTACCTTCATCTACAAGCAAATACACCACATAGGTTGTAGAAGACAGAGAAGGAAAGATAAACTGTAGAATGAAAGGGGGATGGCGGGAGGATCACCTGGACTGCAACAGTGAATACATTCAAACATCTACATTTATGGTAAGTGTACACAACTGTATTATGTTCTTCGTGTTTCACTGTTGCAGTCATTACATTTGGGTAGAGTCCCAAAGCTATGGTTGGGAGGCTGGAGCTAGACAGCATTAGGAGTGGCTATGAGGCCCAGCAGAACTGCAGTGGCAAAGCCTGCCCTGGATTTAGAGTAAAGTGGCAGATGATAATGCTTTGTAGAGGTGTGCACTGAACGCCAAGTAGTAGCCTCTAAAATGTCTTTAGTTGGTACTCCCCTGAGAAAGGCTGCTGAAGTGGCTGCAGCCCTGGTTGAATGTGGTCTAATGCCCTTAGGCACTGGCTTGCCATGCTGTGAATACCAGAAACGAATGCAGTGGCCTATCCACTTTGAAATAGTCTGCTTGAAGATAGCCTTTCCTTGTGATCCTGCAGCATATGCCACTAGTAATAGCTCTGTCTTCCTGAAAACTTTAGTTTTGTCCAAATAGAATCTAAGCTGTCTGTGTACGTCCAAAGAATGCAGAATTCTCTTCCCCTTGTTCTGTGGATTTGGATAAAAAGTTAGCAAATGAATAGTTTGGTTAAGGGCCACACTGGACACCACCTTAGGCATAAATGTTGGGTTTGTCCTCAAGAGAGACCCTGTCTGGATAAAAAATGATAAAAAGTTCCAGAGCCATGAGTGCCTGTAGCTCTGACACTCGTCTTGCAGAAGTTATTGCTAGGAGCAGAGCTGTTTTCCAAGAAAAAAATTTATATCAGCAGTAGCAGCGGGCTCAAATGGAGGTAGGGTGAGTTTTTCCAAGACATAATTGAGGTCCCATGCAGGTATTGGTGATCTCCTTGGAGGCCTTAAATGTTTGGCTCCTCTGAGGTACTGCCTTAATAAAGAATGAGAAAAGATTGGTGGCTCTGTATTGTAATGAGCCGAAATGGCAGAGGCATGAATTTTAATTGCTGAAAAAGATAGGCCTTTGTCCAGCATCTCAGTTAAGTATTGCAAAATATGAGGAATATTTGGTAGACCTGTATCAGCTCTTTGTGCCTGGTTCCAAGCACAAAATCTCTTCCATTTTCCAGCATAAGATTTCCTAGTACTAGGCCTTCTGGTTTCCAAAATGACATCCATCACAGCTTTACTGAGAGGTATGCTTTGTATGGCTACATTATCCGCCATGCTGCCAGGTTTAGAGTCCTGAGTCGGCTGTGCAGGATCTGATTGTTTTGTTGGGACAGTAGATAAGGTATTTGAGGTAAGGTCCAGGCTGTGCATTGAGACAAGTTCCTTAAGATCGGATACCAGTACTGGGGTGGGACCAGTCTGGGGCAATCACTATCATCTTTGGTTTCTCCTGTCTGACCTTTAGGAGTACCTTGGGGAGGAGAGGCAGTGGAGGAAAGGCATATACTGATAGGTTTTTCCAGTTGAAAGATAAGGCGTCCACTTTCCATGCTTGTCTGTGCAGAATCTTTCTAGCTGGTAGTTGTGACGGAAGGCAAATAGATCCCCATTTCCTTGTTATCATGCTGAAGACTTGTGGATCCAGCTGCCACTCGTGGGGATCCATGAGGTTTCTGCTTAGTTTGTCTGCCAGAGTGTTTTCCTTTCCTGGCAGGAATTGTGCCTGCAGATGAACTTGGGTAAGTCAATGCTGTGTCCCACAAAGCCATGGCTAGTCTGCAAAGGGGGTAAGAATGTGTGCCCCCCCTGCTTGTTTATATACCACATGACTGTGGAGTTGTCTGTCTTTATCAGTAGTTGTCCCGGATGAAGTAGGCCCTTGAAGGCTGTCAGGGCATTTTGAACAGCTAGCATCTCTTTTTGATTGATATGTAGATGCATTTGGTTTGTGGCCCAGGTGCCCTGAATGCATCTTCCTGCCATGTGGGCCCCCCAGGCATACTCTGATGCATGTGTTGTTAGGTTCTGCCTGGCTGGGGGTAATGTGAATGGCTGTTCCTTGTTTTGGTGACAAGCCTTCGCCCACCATCGAAATTCCTGTTGCAGGCAGGGAATGAGAGTAATCATTGTTTCCAGGCTGTGACAATGTTGCGTCCAGACACTTTTTAGGTACCACTGAAGTTTCCTCATATGCAGTCTTGCATATGGAATTAGTAGGATGCAGGATGCCATGAAGCCCAAAGCCTGCAGAATTTTTCTTGCAGATAACTGGGCCTTTGTTGCCAATCTGTTGAAATAGCTAGTCAGTTGCCTTTGTTTGTCTGGTGCGAGATAAGCCATCTGGGCAGTTGTAATTTAAGCTTGCACCCAGGAATATTATCTCTTGAGAGGGTACTAGTTTTGATTTCTTTTCGTTGACTGTGTACCCTAGGCATGTTAAAAGTCTTTTCACAAACGCCAGATGCTGTAGTAGAATGTCCTTGTTCTCTACTTGAATTAGGCAGTCGTCCAAGTAAGGAAATATTTGTATTCGTCTTTGTCTGCAGAAAGCAATTACTGGTGCCAGGCACTTTGTAAAGACCCTGGGCGCAGTAAATAAGCCAAAGGGCAGTGCACAGAATTGGTAATGCATTGAGTCAGCCTTGAATCTGAGGTATCTTTTGCATGATTGCCTGATTGGGACATGCAGGTATGCCTCTTTTAGGTCTAAAGTCACGAGCCAAGCCTTTTTGCCCAGCATGGGCAGAAGCTGCTGCAAGGTCAACATTTTGAATTTTGCTATATCCAAGAATGTGTTTAGAATAGATAGCTCCAGTATTGGTCTCCAGGCTTTGTCCTTCTGGGTACCAAGAGCAGTCTTGAGTAAAATCCTTGTCCCTGCTCTTGCTGTGGTACTTGTTGAATAGCCCCCATGTCCATGAGGGATGAGACTTGTTTTTGTGCCTCTGCCCAATGATTTTTTGGCAGATCTGGCCAACCATTTGCCTTTGGCAGGGTATGGAAGTGAAACTTGTAGCCTTGTGACACTATGTTTAGAACCCAATTGTCCTGGGTTATAATGTGCCAATTTTGAGAAAAAAAGAGCTATTTTTCCCGCTAACGGTGCTGCCAGGAGATAACGGTGCTGCCAGGAGATAAGTGCTTGGTGCAGGCAGGGGGAAGTCATTGGGACTGTTTCCTGTATGGTTGTGATTTGTCTTCTCCACTTTTGGAGGTAGAAGCACCCCATTGCTTTGACCTGTATGAACCTTGCACCTGGGATCTACCTCTAGGGCGTCTGGATCTGCCCCTTTGAGGTCTTTCTGATACTGGAAAGGACCAATTCTTTGTAGGCCAGTGTCTACTAAACCTAGGTGGCTGTACTTGTAAAACATCGTTCACAGTTTGCATAGATTTAGCTTTGTCCTCTGTTTTTTTTAACACCTCTTCTGCCTCAACACCAAACAAAGTTTCATGCTGTAAAGGTGCGTCTAATAATTTAACTTTGACATGATCAGGCAGATTTTGTTCCTTTAATCTAGTATGCCTCCTAATTACAGAACCCATAACTGTGGCCCTGCAGAAGGCCTCCAGAGAATCAAAACCACATTGCAAAGTACGCTTTCCCACTTGTTCAGCTGCATGCAATAAATCCTGTATTTCCTTGTTTTCTGCACATTCAGAGTTTAACATTTTCTGTTAAGCAATGTCATGACATGTTGCTGATATTTGAGCATATGAAACTGACAGTTTAAGGCCCTTATAGCCAAGAGGAGCTGGAGGTAAGGAGTCAGGGGTCAGACTAGACTCTGAAAACACATCATCCACAATGTCTAACACAGGTGGAATGGCTAGAGGCCTGTGTTGAGGTAGTAAAAGGAAGTCCCTGAGCCTCTTTTTAGATTCTGAAAAATCTTGGCTCTCCCAGTGGAAATGCTCCCTCATGGTATGCAAGGTTTCCCCACAAGAATAGTCCTCAGGAGGAGAAGCTGAAGGAATAGATTCTTCAGCATCAGAATCCTCACAGGGGGGAAGTGAATATTCCTGATCAGAAGAGGAATCAGAAGAAATAGAAACCTGGTCTGAAGATTCATAGTCTGTCTCTTGCCTAGACCTTTTATCAGGAGGGTGATGGAAACCCCTGATCAAGGTACTCAAGTCTTCAGCCATTTTGAGCATCTGTTTTATGGGCATGGAGGCCTGTCCATGAGGCTCTTGAGTTTGTTTCTTTGTCTTTGAAGGTGCCTTAGTCTTTGCCTTTGAAGCTGAAGTCGGTTTTATGTATAGATGTTTAGGTCTCAATACACCCTCAGAAGCCGGTGCCTGCTCAGCAGCTCCAGACCCATCTGAGGGAATAGTGTCCAAGGCTCCAATACCTTGAGTTTCCAGCGGCATAGCCGACTCCACGTGGGAGATGGTAGTGGCCTGCGACTCTAAAGTAGTGGGTGTCAGGGGCTGCGAAAGTGCCTCACTGAGAACCAGCGAACCGGCGACTGGCTTAGGAGAAACTTCGTCTGTTTTGGGCATCAGTTGTCTATCCTTTTCTTTTTCTTTGCATTTTTTGTGAGCTCAGGTAGTCGGATGGCTATCCGACAACATTTTATAATTAAATCTGCGCCCAAAATAGTTTAATGCAAAATCATACCGACGCTTTGCATTGGTTAAATCTAGCACAAAACCGACAACTTGAAACATCGTGGTCAGGACCTAGGCAAGGAATACAGTAAGAATGAAAGTCCTTATGAGGTATTTGCTTTCCACAAGAAATACAATTATTAACTTTTTCTGACATCGGTCTGAAGCAAGAAAAAAGTTTCCCCAATGGGGTACTTAGCGTTAATGAAGACTTCAGATCTGAAACTTGAACACGAAAATCTCAGGAGTCGGCCGACCGGCACTTGCGAACTGCTTCTGCTTCGGGCACCGCGTGGCAAGAAAGACTAAAAAAAAATGGTGTTGGCTGCATGTTTTATACCCCTGACGACCTGACGTCATGGAAGAGGAGACAGCACCGATGCAGGACCCAAGACTTTGGAATTCAGGCCGACTGAGGGCAACCTGACAGCAGGATTACCCAAATGTAATGACTGCAACAGTGAAACATGAAGAACATCTGAGAAAGACAATGTACCAGACTGTGAAGCAGTCAAAGCCCTCCTCATTACTTCGAAGGCATACTATCCCCGCTCCAAAGCAGTCCCCAGATCCAACATGCAAGTCATCAGAGCCGAAGGTCCCTCTGGAGCAGAGACTACCTCCGAAGTAGAGGTAGAAGCTGAGCTCACCCGTGCCGAAGCCCCCACAGACACAGTCAGATCCGAAGAGATCTGAGAAGTCTCCACTGACCGACAGGGGAGTGTTAGTTCCTAAATGTCTCCTCCTGCGAAGGCACAGAGATGCTCAGGGCTGATGTCAGAAATGGGGAAGTTATTGGTCCTGGACCTGACACCAACACAACCTGGATGTCAGAATCTTCCAGCTCTGAAAGCAGGAGGACAGATCAGAGGAGGAAATGTAGCAGGAGAGAGGGTTTTGTGTGAACTGATTCCTTTGGCCTCAGATCCATGAGAATTCTCACCAAAGCAGGTGTCTTTAAAAGTCTCCACGACCCTATCCACGTCTTCATCTGACAAACACCTAGTAGATCTTGTGGATAGAGTAGGTGATCTTGAAGTAGCCACAATTGGAGAAGGGAGCCTGGAAGAGATCTTCTCCACAGAAGAAGACTGGCTCCTGTGTCTATGAGCGGAAGTAGTAGTCAGCGCCAGTAAAGATTCCCACTCAAATGAAGTGCTGGAGTCAGGAGAAAGAGTCTGTTCCAATAGAGCCTTCGGAAATTCTGTTTTGGATCCGATGAGGATCTCATCTCCCATAAAGGTCTCTTAGATGGCTTGTCCGATGATTGGTGGATATAGCCACAGGGAAAGGCATTTTTAACAGGTCTTTCTAAATCAATTTACTTTTGCATTCCAATAAAAGCCTGTTGATTAAAGTTGTGGCAAATGGAACAAGACTCTTGCAGGTGTAAAGCCCAAGGTGTGTGAATCATTAAGGGGCAGTTTCTTACTGCACTTTTCACACTTTTTAAAGCCTAAAGGCTTGCTTTCCTGTTTTTGGGACATGACAGAAATAAAATAGAAGAACCACTCTTACACTAGGAAACTTAAGTCCTCTAACTTAAACGGACTTAACTCGCAATCAAACAAAGAAACAAAGGTTATAGAAAAAGGGATTCTATTTTTGTTATTATATATATTTTTACAAACTTGCAAGGAAAGGGATCACTGGAAAGTTAAGGGACGTCCTCAAACTAAAACGGACGTTCTTAAAATACCCTCTAATTTAAATGGATGTATAGAACGGGAAAGTGGGTAAAGAACTTAAATTAAATGATAGTTTACTCTTATATTTAATTTAATTCTATGTAGAAAATAATAATCAAAGTTGTACTTAACCCAGAGCTATAACGGACAAAACCTCTTTGTTGCGTGGCAAATGAGATCTGAGGTATCCAGGGGAAGGCATTATGGGTAAAGAATTGAGCCCATGTGCTTTGCTGATGACCTCGAGCTGGAATATTGGCTGAGACGGATCCGATACCCACAAGTGAGAATAAAGGCGAGATTGACAACATCACATCAGTAGATGACTTTCTGCTGCTGAAAGCCTCATAACCCTGGCAAACAGAAAAGTAGTTAAAAATCTGAAATTGTTTCTCTAAATACCTATGACATTACTTAGTCAATAAAGAACAGAAACACACAAGTAATATTTGTAGACAGTAGCTGGGCAGATGAAATAGCATATAATTTCATTGCTTTTCATGATTATTAAATATTAAAAATAAAATAAAAAGATTGAGTACTACAGTAACACATCACACAATATACAAAATGAAATTAGAAACTGCCAAACAGCAGGCATATTTTTTACCAGAATTTCAGTGACTTTGACTAGCCATTTAAGTTGAGAAACTAATGTGTCTCCCAAAACACACTCCATCAGTGATGATGATGGGGAGTAAGTACCCCCAAAAGGATTTGCTCTTGTGGTACACAGAAATTAACATGATCACCTGAAATGTCATCACATCCACTGTTCTGCGTGTCATTTCTAAAATACAAAATTACATCTAATTCGCTGCACTTTGTCTAACAGTAAGCTGATGTGGGAGTGTTATGCACATCTTACTTTTTAAACATTTTCATGTAAAACTGTAACCACAATTTTGTTTTGGTATTATGTAAAACTGTAAACAGCATCAAAGATATAAACCAAGAAAGTTACCAATACCGAGGGTCCACCACAAGTAATTTTATTGACAAGAACACTAAGAGCTTTCATCAGAAGGTATACAAACTTCTTCAGAGTGAAAAGAATGCTTACAAAAAACACACACATATAGCACCATACTAGATCACATGATACAAACACACCCTGCTTACTTTAACGCTTAACGTACAACATGCCATTTTTTTTTCAAAACAATACAACTTTAAAGGGTTGAGGCAAGTATTGGCTTGCTTACCCAGTTGGTTAACGAACTTAAAGAGCAAGTTTGTGAACTGTGGTTTCATTCTTTAGAAGTTAAATTCCTTTGGACCCCTGCTTGCTTGAACGGCAACGCTAATCCTAACATTACACCGGACATTGGGAATGATACTACTTTTGAACAAAACTTTGACAATTGACTCAACAACTCATTTAATTTTTCCCCTCAGTGAAGGTAACAACCATGTGGGGCTGAATTTACAGCAGAGTATGGACAAATTTCATCACACTTTACTCAGATGTCGGAAACTTCAATTGGAAAACAACTACCTTAGGGAATGTTTAAAACTCAAGATTGTACCCAAGGATTTGAGGTATTGGAAATACCTGAATGGGTTAAGTGCATGACTCTCCTCTCCATGTCGAACTGCTTAAACTTTTTGACAAATCTGGACTTGAATTGATTGAATTACTTGTAAACCACACTCAAAGAAACAAACAGCAGTCTTTTACCACAAGAACGTCAGACCAGTAAATCCACAAAATCTTTACCCATAACACAATGAATTATCAGGAGTCTTTCTTCCATCTTTTTTCTTTTAATAAAAAGCACCAATAGCAAAATAGCAGCACAATACAACAATATAATACCCACAGGTTAATTTCTCTAGCGCCTCGGCTTTCACAGCCTTTTCAGAGTACATGTTTTATCACAAATATTCCTTCCTTTTATACAATTTGGTAAGAATACACCCCACAATCTTTCAATTATTTCTAATTGCATCTTAAAGAAATACCATAAAAAACTTTTTCAGTTACACTCCTTATTTAAACCTTTTGGACATACAGTATTATATTTTAAAATAAAGATTCTTTTTGTCTTAATTCATACTTCAACCTCTCTGGTGTTAAAAAACCTTCCTTACACTGTTCCAATATTGTTGCTTGTAACCTCTGAGGATTTCCCTCATGAAATTTATGAAAATATTCCGCCACTGGGTTAACTAACCTACCTTTTTTATATCTCTCACATGCTCTTTAAGTCTCACTGAAAAATTTCTCTTGCTTTCACCTATATAATATTTGTTACATGGGCACCTCAGCCCATATATTATACCTGCAGTGTTGCATCTAAAATTACCATGTTCCTGATATTTTCTACCATTAATTTTAGAAAAAGTTCCAACAATAAATTGGCATACCGCACAATTCCCACATGGAAAAGTACCTTTTTCTGTTATATCCTTTAAGTCCAAATTTTCTGGTCTTCTCAAAGTACCACGTACCAATAGATCCCTTATACTTCTTCCATTACTATAAGTAAATTTTAAATTCAATTTTTTTAACACCTGTTCTTTTTTTATCATCTGCAAATATTATTTCACTATACCCTCTAACCTTTCAGAAAAAGGTGTATATTTAGATATAAAATAAATACATTCCTTAACTGTACCATAAGGTTTATTTTTAATATTTCTATTATTACCATTCTTATGATTATTTACCTTCAGTTTCTCCAATCCTGTATTTATTTGTTCTACACTATATCCTCTCTTGTAAAACATTTCTGTCACATTTTTTATTTCATTATTCACATCTTCCACATTATTACATAACCTAATAACCCTCATAAATTCCCCATATGGAACTGAGTTAATAGTATGTATAGGATGGCAACTTGTTCCAAATAAAATATGATCCTGAGTTTCAAATTTTCTGTGGACCTTCGTTCTTATCCACCCCCCATCCTTACCTTCCAAAGAACATCCAAAAAGTTAACCTTTGTCCCTTTTTTAGACCATCAAAACTCAGATCAAACTTATTCTTTTCCAAATCCTTTATAAATTCTTCCACTTCTTCAAATCAACCTTTACACATAAAAATAAGATCATCTATAAATCTATAAGGTTTCAATACATGTCTTCTATAAATGTTATTACGATATACATATAAATTTTTATAATAACCCATGAAGAGATTAGCATACATGGGGGTGGGGGGGGCACCGCCCCCATTGCTGTTCCTTGTATCAGTTTATATAACATTTTATCAAATTCAAACATGTTATTCTCTAGCCAAAATAAAGTAAGCTCTTTAATATACTCCGTTCTAGGATTGTTCCCTAGAAAAAATTCCAGGGCCTCTAATCCATAACTATGTTTGATATTTGTATAAAGACTCACCACGTCTACTACTATAAAATACATGTCTTTTTCCCATTCCACCCCTTTTAATTTTTCCAAGAAGTCAAATGAGTCTTTTATATAAGATGGTAACTTTACAACCTCATTCACAAAATAGCCATGCAAAAAATTGGCTAGATTTTTTTGAAAAATAATTGCAAGTTGAAACTACTGGTCTTCCAGGTGGGGTAGTTATATTTTTATGAATTTTAGGCAGACAGAAAAACTTTGCCATAGTGCATCCTTTTCTACAGTTTTCTTTCCTTGTCTACAGTTGTAAAATATTTCAACCTAACCCCGTTTGATATAAGTTCATCAAACTCAAATAAAGCGTTCTCATATACATCCTTATGTATTTTCTTACATACAATTTCATTACTTAAATGTCGGTTACACATATCCCAGTATTGCCTATAATTCATAATAACCAATTTTCCCCCTTTATTCGCTGGTTTAAATACCAGCTCACAGTCATCACACAATTCTTTTAAACATAGCCATTCTTGTTTACTTATATTATATTCCTTTTCTTTCTTCATAAAATGATAATATTCATTTTCAATTGCATAATTTAACATATGATATAATTGTTGAATATTTTCATTCCTAAGCGGTGGAATAAAATTACTTTAATTTCCATTTTACTAGTATCATAGCAGCAATAAGCATTTTCTTGCATACTCATTTCAGAATAGCATGAGTAAAAGCGATCATTACTAGTCTCAAGATCTTCACTATCAACACCATTCTCATTCCAACATTTTTCATTTGAAAAAAAAATCATGTAAATGCAATTTTCTAATGAACTTGAATATATCACTTTTTAACTCGTGCAATCTTGGCAGGGCAGTTGGAATAAACTTCAAGGCTCTATTTAAAACACATTTTTCAGTTTTACTTAATACATATTGTGACAAATTCACAATATAATCATCAGTTTCCACACTACATTCAATATGTCCATTTACCTCTTTTACTGGAACACGGGTCAAACCCTTGTTCTCTCTGATAGTCCTGTCCATACCAAGTTCTTTTCTTGCCCCCATAATGGGAGCCCTGTTGTTCACGAAAAGTTTTTTTAAAGTTATCACCATCCTTCAATTTAGGCAGCGCCAGATATTCACAATTATCTTCATATTCTCCTTCAGTAGAAGACGCTGTGCTCTCCGCAGAAGTATAGCATTGTTGGACTGATCTCACTTCCTGATCCTTGCTGAACCTCACTCAATGTGGCGTTTGTTGATTTCTAGTGATAATGAATGTCTTTTTACGTTCATAATCTCTTAAGTCTCTATTAAGTTTCTTTTTCTATTAACCAGTTCCTTCTCATGCATTACCAATTTATCTTTTATACCATGCAAAAATGTATCAAGCGACTCATTATTGTTACTATTCACAATGTCAGCACACATTTTTTTAACTTCATTTTTAAGTTTGTCCCTTTTCAACGCATCCTTTCTATAAGGATGCTCACCCATTCCATACTACATTTATGTGCTGCCTTAATCCACCGGTCACAAAAAGCCTTTTCCTCCTCCACACTAAGATCAAACGGTGTGGACGGATTCTTAAAGGCTCTTAGACCCCTAAGTGTTATCTCAAATTCTTGATAATGTTTTAAACTCTGCATGTTTAAATATACAGACGACCCCTTAAAAATAACTTTATCTAACTGTTCAAACATTGCTTGAATCTCCGGTACATTTGAAACACAGTTTCTTACCCACATTAGCAAATGGGTTGACATACTTATTAGTTCTTTCTTCTTTCCATTTGCTATATATATTCTGGGGAGAAGTAGAATTGTTAAGCAGTATACCCTCTGATCCGTTAATTATTCCAGGACCATTTGGTTCACCCTGTTGCAACAAGAGACCTTCCAGCGTTTTTTGTGACAGGTCAATTCCAGTTTCACGATACAAACGAGGTACCTTCAAAAAGGATTCACTGGCCATCAGTGAATATGTAAACCACACTCAAAGAAACAAACAGCAGTCTTTTACCACAAGAACGTCAGACCAGTAAATCCACAAAATCTTCACCAATAACACGATGAATTATCAGGAGTCTTTCTTCCTTCTTTTTTTCTTTTAATAAAAAGCACCAATAGCAAAATAGCAGAATTACTTGTTAAGTATAATCAGAGGAAAGTGGACATGCTTATGGCTGAGGCCAATAAACTGAATGACTCTATTAAAGCCGACCTTCTTTTTGAACATCGGGTCAATTGTTATAAAAAAGGTTTTTGTAGAGATTGACAGGGGGAATCTCTGCTATACAAAATAGAAAGCTTAATAAAATTAAACGCGATAAGGAAGCCTATACAAAAGGTAACGTGTATCCTAAGCCTCCTATGTCGCGTGGCAACTAAGTAAACCACATGGGTGACCAGCCAATGGAAGAGCACCAGCCTACTGGCCAATAGAAGAGCACCAGTCTACTAGCCCTGATGTAGATGACCATGCCTGTCCAAAAAATAGACAAGTGAGATGCTCCGAGAGGATCCAGAACAAAAACTATCAGCAACATCAAGGCCAGCGTGGGTGGGTACCTCAACAGACCAACTATGTAGCTCAGTGGAGGAACAACAGTGCTTATCATCAGCAGACGAGACGATAAACACTAGCAGGTTGGGCACTTACCATTCTAAGGAGATTGATTTTCCCTGTATTAAGTAGAACACTAAGGGTGACTTTTCTTTATACAATTTTACTAACTTTTTATTTGGGACAGAGTATGCAGACTTGCTTAGTAAAGGATTTTCTTTTGTGCCTACAAATGCGGTTAATATTGAACATTTGATTATAGATTTGACGCTTTTTGTTAGAAAGCTTAAGTTTATTTTGGAACAGTACACTAACAATGAATGCTTATCACTATGCATAGGAGTAGAGTTATGAATCCAGCACCATCACTGCCACTATTGCTATTTGAGAAACTTGTTGAACAGGATTTGAGGACTTTATTGAGAGAAAGTAAGTGTTATGATTTCTCTAATTTAACTAGTACTTAAACTAAACTGTTATGTAATGTAATTAACAACAAAAAGGTGAGGACAAGGAAACCTGATAAGGGGGGGTGGGGTTGTAATTATGGACAAGGGTGATTATATCACCCATATATTTTGTTATTTGTTTAATGGAGACTTTTATGAAGAGATGAACCTACAGGAAAATTGATTACTTAATTAAAGATCAGGGTCAAATAGACCATACCATCTATGATTTCTTAAAGGTTACATTTCCCTTAGTTCTTTCTATCTTTGGAATTCTGAAGATGCACAAAGATATTAAAGACCCGCCCCTGAGACTGATAGTTAATGCTAGTTGTTGTAAAATTCACCCCCTTTCTAAATTCATTGACCTCAAGCTTAAAAAAGTGGTTTGTGATGTTGATTATTTATGCAAGGACTCCTGGGGCTTTTTGTTAAAAATTAGGGACATTCAATTTTCAGATTCATTAATTTTTCTTACTATCGATGTAGTAGAACTATATAATACCATACCGCACGATGTGGGTTGGTGGTATAACAACTTCCTGGTTGCGTCTAAGAAGTCTGATGCGGATGAAATTTACACTTTAAATGTTCTTATGGAGGCTGTATTGGAAAATAATTTTGTCTTTATCGACGGGCACTATTTACAACAGATTAGGGGTTTTGATGGGGGCCACCTGTGCCCCCGTTTTCGCTAACATTGTGTTACTGCAATGGGAAAAATATTTTCTGTTTGAAAAGTTCCAGGTTTTTCCATGGAAAGTTTATACTAGATACCTGGACGATATTTTTATTGCCTGGGAAGGCAGTAGTGATGATATCCCCCCCTTTATAGATTATCTCAACACTACCACATCTTTTTTAAAGTTTACTTTTAGTATGAATGTTAAATCCATCAACTACTTGGATGTTACCATTACCAAAGACTTTTTTAATAAGTCAGTAGAAACTATTATTTACAAGAAACCCACTTATTGTAATCATCAAAACTGTCATCCATATTATCAAAAAAAAGGGATTGTATGGGGTCAATTTATAAGATTGGCAAGAACGATACCTGATGATGCAGTTTTTGTGAATGAGTGTGACATCCTACATAGGATGTTTCAGAACAGGAGTTATCCTGATGATATGATAATTTCAAGTAGAGCTAGTGTTGAGTGGGAAATGGAAAATGGTTCCTTAACCCCACTAGTTAAATCTAAGGTTCAGAGTATAAGTGATGTAGCCAAAAAATAGCGTAGGTGAAAAGTATTTTACTTTGAGTTTGGTTATTCAATTTTATGTTACGGATGTTAATATAAGAAGGATTTTAAATAAAAACTGGGAAGTATTTACCTTATTTCAAGGGGTTACAGAGAAACTTGGCAGAAACCCTTAGTAGTTTATAAAATGGGCAACACTTTCAAAATTTTGTTAGAAAATGGGGACAGTCTTTGGGAAGTTGTTTTTAACAAAAAAACAGGTACTACTATGTGCTCAGTGTAGGCACATTTTAGTTAGAGATAGTATTACTATTAATGGTAGTTTCATTAAGAGTTCTTTCCCATGTAATTGTAATTCTATTGGGGTTATTTATTTAGCTATATGCCAAAAATTCCACTGTTACTATGTGGGAAAAACTAAAAGAAAATTAAGGAAGTGTATATACGAACATATGTTAAATATTAAGAAAAACAATTTGAATAACTCCCTAGCAAAGCATATTTCTTTCTATAGTAACAATTTCTTTCTATTTTTTTTGGGTTGCATTGCGTTGCAGTTAACCCTAGAGGTGGCCCCTGGGAAGACATTTTGGAAGCTAGAGAATTGCTCTGGCAGCTCAAGCTTAATGCCTGTAAACTACCTGGGCTGAATGATCAGGTTTCTATTGCCAGTATATTAAAATTGAAAGCTTATCAGGTTTAAAGTTTAGTTTTCTTTATTTTTATATAATATGTTTTTATTTAGTTTTGTACTTCTTAAATGTTGTAACAAAAGTTTTTTAGTTGTATTGTTTCAAAAAAAAAAATGGCATGTATTATGTTAAGCATTAAAGTAAGCAGGGTGTGTTTGTATCATGTGATCTAGTATGGTGCTATATATGTGTGTGTTTTTGTAACCATTCTTTACACTCTGAAGAAGTCTGTCTACCTTCTGAGGAAAGCGCTTAGTGTTATTATCAATAAAATTACTCGTGGTGGACTCTCGGTATTGGTAACATTCTTGGTTTATACCTTTGATACTGTTTGAGTATTGGAGTTGTGGAGTTTTGGTGATTATGCAAAAGTTTGCCAAAGTCTGTTTTGATATATCATACAAAATCACTGTATATAAAACTTACCCGAGTTACTCTCATTTCCTTTGGTATCATTAACACTGTCCAGTGCAAGTGGTGTTAGACCACTGACCAGTAGTCTATCAACTGGCACAGAAACGGGTCGTATAACCAGGCTTTTGGATTCCCTTTTAATAACACATTCTTTGTCTGTATTATTGCAGTCTGATGTACCTTCTTTTGCTTCTCCAGTAATTTCTTGAAAGCCAATCTTACTCTTTTTCCTTCCTTTTGCTGGCGCACTGGCTGAGCGACGCAAAATACGATCACCAAATGACCGCTTCCGCACACCATAACCACTACTGCTGCTCTCTGTGGAGTAGTGCTTAGGAGTTTTGTTAAAAAGCCCTTTAAGACCCATGAGCTGCCTATTCTGAAAATCAGCAAGAAAATGTAAAGGCATTATTAGAGACAGAGAGCACATTCTGTCAATAAAAACATATGCTGCAGTGTTAACTAGCTGCAAAAGAAATAAACAATAAGATGGAAAATGTTTAAAACAAAAACACACTGGCAAATTCAATTTAAAAATGCAGGCAAGCATGCAGACATCAGTGCTAATACTGATGATATGCATCACATCCAGGTATCTTGTTCTGCAGACCACTGCTCCATAAGTTCATGACTTGTGTGCAGTTTGTATTGCACAACTATGCATGCGCATTATTTGTACTTAAAAATACTCACATTCACCACATGCAGTTGTCACATCACCTTCTGGGAAAAATGCAATTTCCCCAGAAAACAATAACATACATGTAATCTGATATATGTGCACGTACAGGGCCCTCCCCCACATCTATAGCTCTATATATATATATATGTACACACACAAAATCACACACGCATATGTGTATATACTTATATATATATATATATATATATATATATACATACACACACACACATATATAATTACATGCATGTTATGTGGCTGAATGGTATGTGTGTTGAATGTGTGCTGTGGGTGTGTAAATGGCTGAATGTTGTGCTGTATGAATGCTGCGTATGTCAAAGTGTGAGTTTGCCAAATGGAGTACTGTTTTATATGGAGGAAAATGGGGTTTGGCATTAGAGGATAGGAGGGTGTGTATGCCATAGTTACAGTAACGGTCAGATTTAGCGTTGTCTGTCTGTATTCGGTCAGAGTTAGGGTAGGATTTAGGTAAGAGGATAGATTTAATGTTGTGTGATCATATTTCGGTAAGAGTAAGTGGACAGATGTAGTATTCTGAAAATGTATGCTGGTTAGGATTAGGTAATAGGGTAGAGAGTGGTGGGCTGTTCAGAGTGATGCATGTGTCAGTGTGTCTTGTTTAGTCACAGTGTTGCAGAAAGGATTTTTTTAAGCTATGGTGTAAGGTTATGGTTAGTAGCCCCCCTGCCCATCCTGCTAATACCTGCTAACCCTAACACTGCACCATACCTTAAAAATATCCCTTCTGTAACACCATCACTAATCAGAAAAAAATGTGGTCTTTTCTAATATTTTTTTCTTGTAAAACTGCAAAGAAAAAGTTTTTTTTTTCTTTTTTGCAATCTTTTTGTTTTTCGGTATATTTGTTTTTTTAGAGAATATGTCGCCTCACAGTTAGACGTTGCCCGTTCGATTCTCAGTTAGAGCGTCTTCTGTGTGGTGACATGCATGAATGGGCATTCCTTCGTTGAAGGTTGTGCGTTAGGCCCGGCAGGCCAGAATATAAAAATCTACTGCCAATCATTAGCGGACCGGAGTTCCACTGTGGTGACCCCTAACCAGGAAAAGCCGAAAGACACAAACAAACAAAAAAATGTGCTTTGAAAAACAGGCATATATGTATGTATGTGTCAGATACTGTAATTAACAGGAACTTGTTCGACTATGTGATAAGGTGGGTAAGTATGTTGAATTGCACAAATGATGTGTGTGTTTTTATTTGAATGGAGTCAGTCTGAATGTTAGTAAGGTAAGTGGTACTGGGATGGCAGTGTGTGTGAGTATTTATGGATTATTATAAGGGGTTTGCTTTTATGATGTATATCTGTGTGAGAGAGAGAGTGTGTATGTGTGTGTGTGTGTGTGTGTGCGCGCGCTTGCGTTAGACGGTGAGGTTTAGAGTAAGAGCTAGGTAAGTGGACAGGTTCAGTGGTTTGTTGATTGGTGGTCCACATGCACAACAGCAAGTGCTTCTGTGTTAGGATCACAGTAAAGGCTAGGTAAGAGGATAGGTTTTGATGTGCATGTGCATGTTTTGGATTGTGTGCCTGAACCTGTAGTACGGCAATGTGCCTGACAGTGAGGTGTTGAATTTTGGTGTGTGTGTGTGTGTGTGTGTGTGTGTGTGATTATATATATATATATATATATATATATATATATATATATATATATATATATATATATATATATGTGTGTGTGTGTGTGTGTGTGTGTGTGTGCGCACACACGTATATCTGTGTGTGTGTGTGGGAGGGGTAGTCCTAGAGTAAGGGCTAGATTAGATGCATGCAGTGTTTTGTGTGTGTGTTTGTGTATGCACGTGCACTACTGTGTCTTGTGCAGTGGTAATGTTAGGGAAGGGTGTTTGGTACATTAATGTGTAGAGTTAGGGTTAAAGTCAGGAGCAGTGTAGTGCACATTACTAAGCTGAGTCAGGGACAGGACATAAGAAAACAAATAAGACTAAACCCAGTCTTTTCATAGAATGAAAAGTTGACATTAGAGAACACAGAAAGCCTACTGCCGAGACTTGATCACAGCATATGTGTAAGCTGCTGATCAAGCAATACAGGGGTCTGACAAGATGAAACCTCCAGGTTGTAGGGGTTTACAAAATGTCCACAGGGAACGCAAAACCTCAAACAAAGCTTGACTGAATGGATCTTTGGAAACATTCATAGCCTTAAACAGAAATTAAGAACGCATTTTGAACACAGTAGCTTTTATGGATTTTGTTAGCCAAATATTCAATGCCAAAGAGTACTCAAACATGCACTGTGTAATGGGATGGAATGCAAAACTGCACCTTTCAGAGTCAGTGTCTTATACCTATGACATGCAGTTGAGAGAGACATTTATTAAACTTTCTACAGATAGCAATCTTACTATATAGTGAAGTAATTCAACACAAAAATGATGCTTGCAATACCTCCACAAACAAGCATGACATGCAAAAATGCACAACATCACTGCATGCTCAACATATCTACCTTTGTAGCTCCTAGTAAGTGCAATATAGTATAACTTGGATTGAGGATTAAAGGGCTCCACTGAAAAGTTAAAAACAGCAATTTTTTTAACCAAACTGTTATGTACAAAAAACAAAGTACTGATATGATTGAAGATTCACCTTAACATAACAACTGCTTCTGATTGTAGCAATCAGCTATCAAAGTCTAATGTGACAGTCTGCATAAATATTCATAGCACTTACAATAACTGTTAGTAAAGAGTTGCTACATCTCGGTCTGGTGTGTGGACTTCCTCTAAAACCTACATGTTATACTCAGAAAATACAAGAGAGCGCAGCAAGAAACAACTGTTCACCATTTTCTCTTCTGTGCAGTTCTTTAACATTACACGAGCTGTCTATGAAACTTACTAAACGCCATCTTTCTTGGCACCACTGATGAGAGCCAGCACAATCGTTGGTGAGAAGGTAACTAAATCAAAAAGTGTGGGTTACGGTTTGTGGGGACATTATCTTAAAAAAGTACACCATTTCAGTAAACGTAATTAACACATCTTAAACACTCACCTAAATCAAAAAGGTGAGATAGTGGATTTTATACATATTCTATAATTATTATAATGCGACCCCCCTAGAGTAGAAACAATTTTAACTGTACATTAACAAAACTATCTCAATTTACACAGACCTTAAATAAAATGTTGGTGATGTATACATATAAAACATAGCACTCTTACCTTTCCATAAATGTCATGAATTGTTACATGAACAAATATAGATGCTTCAGTGAGGCCCTCAAGGTAAACATGGCGGTACCCTGGCAATAAAAAGCACAAGTCTGGTAATGAAGGTACATCATTATATAAATGACTTACTGGCCTATACCTTTGTTAAACATACACAGACAAAATATGTCACTTAAGTAAATATGGCCATTCAAGCAGGGTAACTTTTATACTTGGCTATATACATTCTGCAAACCATGCATACATATAGCCATATACATGCATAAATCAACGTTACAGGTACTTAACATAATGGTCAACCACCTGCAGCACTGCTTGATAAATCAAACTTTCCAAAGCTGCAACACCACCCTTATCACAAAAGGCTCTGTTTCCCCTGTTGCTTCTCTCCAGTTTTAGACAAAGCAAAAGCTTACTTAGAAAAAGATATTCATCTCAAACTCCAAAGCATCAGCTAAGGAGCTACAGGGAAGGCTGGTGACTGCAAAGAGTGTGCTCAGAAAGAAAACTAACATTTTGTTACATAGTTATAAATTTCATATCTGGCAATGAAAGAATGTACACCTGCAGTAAAAAACAAGACAACTTTAAATTTTATATTCTCCTGGGGTCTGTAATGTGGGAACATACCCTTGAGTACTGTGGTCTGAGATGGAGACCTGGACCTGGAAATGAATAAAGGTACTCCGCTTTCATCTTTTCTGGTAGAGTTTTTAAGCCAGTGATGATCTTAATTAGGAACCTCTGAGGTCCTTCTAATTGTTTAATACATCCAGTGAGGTACATCCCCAAAGGGGTCACTGTATTCAATAACTGACCTAATTAATGCTGAATATAATGAGACAATGGCCTCTTTGGCTTTAGAAGAAATCCTTGATGGTCAGCTGTACTAAGTAAAAGGAGTTTCTGAATGCTGTCATTTTGTGATGATCAAAGGAGAGGGAATTATCAACCCAAGTACCAAGGTCTCTAACAAAGTTCTTATTTTGGAGTGGGGTACTGTCTATGTTATATGCTGGGGGGTGAGATGCTTTACCAAGTGTGACTATGTTACCCTTTCTAGCATTTAATTTGAGTTGTAGTTAGCACACCAGATGTACATAAGTACAAGTTCTTGTTGAATGGCTTGGATGTCAAAGGATGACTTGATAATGACTCCAAGTTTGCAGTTCTCTGAAAACTTAGTTAGCCAGAGATCTTTGCTTTTGGTCTTGAGGTTGTAAAAGTAAATGCCTAATAAAAGAGGGTCATAGCATGGAACCCTGCAAACTACCGCTGGTTACCTTCATCCTCTTTGATGAGGCACCTGCCTTCCCTCAGCCAATTTGCTATCCATTTTACCACATACAGATCGACTTGTAAAGCATTTAACTTAACTATGCAAGCATGAGGTATAGTGTCAAAGGCCTTGGCCAGATCAAAGTATGCTGTGTGTACACTATGGCAGCAGTCAACAGCTTACTTTAATCTTTCAAAGTTGTTAACCAGATTCATTAGACATGATCTACTACTAGCAAAGCCAAACTGTTGACGGTCTACTATAATGATATTTTTAATGTCATAGTTAATCAGGTCAATTATAATATGCTCCATGACTTTACATATGAGACTTGTCAGGCTGATGGGCCTGTAATTCTCAGTAGTGGGACCAGCCCTGTGGAGTGGCATCACTACCGCTGTGTGCCAAACTCCAGGGACAAAGCTAGGAGTTGCTTTGCCAAGGCTTGCTTGGTACTATTCATTAAACAGACTGGTATATTATGAGGTCCCATGGAAGAAGTACTTTTAGTATTTGAAAGGATCTTTAGTACATGATCCTTTGTGATACTGGAGGAGGGTTAGGGCTTCGTGGATAAGTAGGCTTTGACTAGTCATTTCTGGTGTGAAGCTGGCTCTGAATTTGTTAGCTAGTAAGCTGGCAAGGTCTACTGGGTCAGAGTAGGTGGAGAAATCTTGAATAACCTAAACTAGTGGATGGGGAACAGGAAATTTACACCAGCCCTGGTACCCATGTTCCTTATGATGGACAGAGGTATTTTACAAATGCCTAGTCCTCAGTGTCCTGTTTGGATACAGGACATCATTATTCTTTCAAAAAAACTAGGTTAGGCTTAGAAAGACCCCCTGGGTCATTAGCCTAGTAACAATCTATTAATCTATGATTAATTTCTGAGCAATGCTGGGTGTTATTTCTTAGTTTTCTACTATAACTAAAGATGAATTTATAGTTGTCCTTAGCTTCAAATACTAACTTCAGAGTATAGACTGCCTTTGTTTTGCTAATAGTTTTTTTTTAATTATTTAATCATTTTTTTTAAATATCACTCTTGATTTGAGGGTCCTTAGATCTGCTATATACGATATGGAGTTGGCTTCCTGCTAATGTGATGTCTGGGGTATTGCTGGAATAAGTGAATATTGAAACTTCATCACAGTACATCTGAAATCCTTGAATTCTAAGATACTGGTATTTTCAACTTCAGAGGTTCTAATAGTGAAAGTAAGTAGTTTATCATCTGACTTAACTGGAGAGAGAGATACCAGGGGAAAAGTACATGACTAAGCTGTACTCATAAGGATTAAGTCGAGAATACTACGTCTTCTAGTGGGTTTGTTACCAATCTATTTCGTTTACAAAATCTAAGAAATTTTTAGTGCATCTTGTGTTTGAGGTACAAGCGCTCCAGTTGATGGGTAGATAAAATCTCACAAAATAATGGAGTTTTTGATTACAGGGAGTTCTTCCATTACATGTAGAAATTGTAGATGATTGTCAGGGGACATACATAGTGCCCCTGTAACAGGCTAAAAACTGACAGTTTTTCTTTGTTTAGTATAATTTGGATCTCAGCAAGCTCTGTTTTTGGGTCCCTGGTGATCTGCCAAAAATGTATACGGTCCGTAACAAACAGAGATGCTGGCACAATTGCCATCAGGTTTGTAAGCATGGTAAGCACAAAAATTAGGTACGGAGGGATTGTGTTCTGAAAATGTAAACCATGTTTCAGTAACTACACAGACACTGATGTGCTCCAGATGCAAGAGAACCTCAAGGTCAGGCATTTTGTTACTGACACTTCAGGCACTGGGCAGAGCTACTTTAATATGATCCTGCTTTGAATTTAATATGTCACTTACATTGGGATGTCCATCATCTGGACATTGACAAAAAACAGACACTATTGGAGACAGTAAAATCTTTAGCCACTATGCAGAAGCCTTAGAATGAAAGGTGCAGATCTTCCTTGGCAAACAAAGTATGGCTATTAAGCATCTCGTCCCATGTTGGCACATACTGGATACCCCTGGAATGGCACCAACTATTTAGTCAACTGTTGAAGCCAATTATCTGCTATTTGTACCTAGGCATCATTCTTGGAGAAGGAAATATTCCACTGAGGAACAGTCTTTGTCTGCATCTCTGACATTCATGAAGAGTTCTAGCATATCTCTCTGCATGTCTCTCAAAGTTTTGTGCACCAATTCATTCATTACTATTCCAGTTTGCCAGGTGAAATGGCCTGTGGGGAAATTGAGATATCAGAGATCCTGGAACTTGAACGAGAGATCACTGCCATCTTGTCATTTTCTAGCCCAGGAGAATGAGAATGAGTGTTGTTGGACTACAGCGTCGGCAATCACTAAAGTGTTTTTTTTATTTCTAGAGTGGTTTTGTGCACTGGGTCAGAGATGTATGCCAGAAAGTTATGTTGATGTGGAATTTGATTTTTGCTAATACTCAGATTCATGGATCTATGAAGCTTTGGCAAGGACTTTTTTACAACCTCAGTATAAGAATTTAAGTGTGGCTTGGTAAAAAGTGCTCTGGATGTCTGTGCTGCTCACAGTCTGTGTCCTTTTGTGAGAGTAAGACTTCCCTGTTACACAAATACTTGCATCCCTCACAAACAGAATGTCTTATACTAAGTAAAAACTCATTATCTGTGAGCATGGAGCAGTTGCCACACTGCCTAATGACACCAAGTGCTAAGACTGGCAACAGAAGTTAGACAAGCACATTGACCATTTTAGTCCAGGGATATGAAGAATTCATTTGAACACACAAAGTACTATATACTCAGTTAAATGAGACAGATACTGGACTTTACTGTGGAGGAAATAGTGAGATGTTACGTATCTATCTTATATGCTCTATGCAGAGCAACTAGTGTTTACACCAAGGGCATTGTGGGATAAATACAAGCTAACTTTGGAAAAGTAGTGCTGACAAGCTGTTTGATGTTACAATGTCAACCACGTGTGCACAATGCGGCCCTTTGCACAACTGCAGATAGTTCTCCTATACACACAGATTGCTAATTACAGAAATCAGTAGTGATTTGGGGCGATTAGGTGGTATACAGAAAAAATATGGCTTAGGATATCTGCATGTATAGACTGCATGGTTAACTGTTTGATGACGAGCTCTGTGCAAATGCAGGCAATCTATATCAACACAGATAAGCTGAAAAAAGGGGTGGTCTTAAAACAACTTCCTTTCTAACAGATTAAGCAAGGAGGTTTTACTCTCTTACTAGAGTAACAGTCACAAGGAATAAGGTTTTCTAGGAGCTGCACTTCAGTTCTGCTACTGGTGTGTGTGTGTGTGTGTGTGTGTGTGTGTGTGTGCTGGGGGTTGGTTGTAAGCTTCTCTAATACAAAGTAAGTGTCATGCAGAATACAGATTCTTGAACTATGGACATCAGAAGAAAGGTGCCACTAACAAAGGCCTTGCACATCTTAAAAGAAGTGACAAACCCACAATCTGTAACAAAATCTGAAAATCTTTCTATTTTATTCATTTATTGTTTATTAACCAGGCGAGTGGACAGGTACAAGTCCTTTTTTAGCCACAACCCAGGTGTAACATAAAACATAAATAAAAAGGCTGAACAAAATTACAGTACCATATTGAGCAAAACAAAATACAGTGAGCATATTGCCAGTTATGCATTTAAGTAAATTACATGACTAACATTTGACAAAAACAGAAAATATACATATAAATTAGAAGTAAAGACAGCAGTCAAACTAACAAATTAACAATTCAGACAAAGTGGAGTAGTGAACATGTCAGAATGTGGTACCATGCAGTTCTCATGGGCACCAATAGACTATCAGAAGATACCCACATAACCAGTCAGCTAGACAGCTGGTCTCCTTTATAATATGCATGGCTGAGAGAAAATTTAAGTGGTACATTTTGGAATATTTTCTGCTTAAAACCTGAGCTTTGGCCGGCTAAGATCTAGCTGTATTCAACTGGAAGTATAAGAGAATTTAAGTACCTTTTATCTGCACTTTTTTCAAATACAGCATTTTAATTGATTTATTTGTGTTGCATTGAATATTAACTGAACTGGAAGTTTTGACTCTGTTTTTTCAGTTAGTACCCCTCCCCCCCCGGTTTTGTTTTGGTGTTAATCTTGGTGGCTTTGAAACTGCCCGCCCCTCTTGTACATTTGTGTTTGGATACGCCTTCTGGGCCAATCTCATTTGCTCACTCAACTGAGTGCAGTGAAATCATATTCTGATTTCAGGCACTCCTACTGTGTACAAAGAGAGCATCTGGGAAAGAGAAAAAAAAATTTTAAGCTTGTTTCCTGCCTTTTCTGTAAGTGGCCTAGACGGTTTGTAGGCTTCTGAGCCCCCAAGCCTTTCTGGAGGGAAGCCTTCTAGCTTAATTTTGTTTCTTAGAACTAGCCAGTTTTCTAGTTTCAGCACTCAAATCTGTTTCTTTGAAGTCAGCACTTGTTCAGAACTTGCTGTAAGCACTAAATAAGCTACAAATTACTACAACACTCAACTTTCCTCACTTGTCTAGAGGAAAGCAGTTTTTAGTACTTAATAAATAAGCAGTTATCCAGGCATGTCTAAGGGTCAGCTCCCAGTGATTTCTCCTGTCTACCTGATGAATCTGGGCATCATGGGGCAATGCAGCAATTGCCTCATGTACACAGACAACCCTCTCCTCATACCACCCAACACTACAACCTGTGAGAGATGCACTTATATAGCCAAACTGGAAGCAAAGCTCTCTTCACCCAAGACTGGACTAGACAGTCAAGAGGAGAAGGTAAACACTTGCACCACACCACACTCATCACATAGTCCCTCAAAACCTACACCACCAAAACATACAAACACATAGAAACACAAAACACACACCTACATTTGTGGATGCTCTCAATAAAAACCTGCCCAAGCATCAGGGACCTCCAAAGTAGAAACGCAAGCAAACTCCACCCCCCAACACAACTCAAATGACACATAGCCCACAACACCCAATAAGGCATAACAACGTACCCAACAATCTAGTCATAGGTGACACTATAGTCAGGCACACTGATGTTCCACTCATCAGGCTTAACAAGGAGAAAGTTACTATCAGCTGCCTGTCAGGTGCCAGGATCCACCACATAATGCACGCACTCAGGTCACTCCGCAACAAGTACAAATCTGACACTGCCATTGTCCATGTTGGTGTGAATGACCTGAGACGTTCATCCCTGGACTACATGAAAAGGGACACGGAGGAGCTCTCTGATCTTGTAGCCCTGGCAGGTATGACCGTAGCCCTGAGTAGCATCCTGTCATCACCCAGAATGATACCACAGTACAAGGACAAAATGACTGACCAACAATTGATTAAGCTTCTGGTGTCATTCTAAGGGGATCCAGTATTTGTCTGCCTGGGACGACATGATCGACAGACCACGATGCTTTGCCAGAGATGGCCTGCACCTGTTGCCCTTGGGATTCCGGATACTGGCTAAGGTTCTTGCCACCCCTATAGTGGCTTTTTTAGGCAAGGTTCAAATGACAAATTCACCACAGTAACAGGTACAAGCAAGCAAAATCTGAGGGTAATGCTACTCAATGCTCGAAGTCTAAACCTCAAAATGCACTCACTCGAGGCACTCCTTAAAATGGAAAACATCGAGATCTGTGCAGTGACACAGACCTGGTTCAAAGCTCCAGAGAGCACCCCTGTGTTACCAGGCTATAATTCATACCACACTTTTTGGCCACCTAACCGGGAATGAAGCACTAAAGGCGGAGGCGTGTCCATATTCATTAAGGATATCCACACCTCCAGGCTAGTTGCACAGCATAATGCATCCAAGATTATCCAAGTGCAACCAACTCTGGGCAAGACCGCAATCCAAATTGTACCTTGCTACAGACCCCCCACCATACCCCAGGATTCCCACTCCTCATTTCCTGATACACTGGAAAGTATTAGGGTACAACCTAACACCCTAATAATGGGTGATTTCAACTACCCCACCATTAACAGGGAAAACTACTCATGTACCAACTCTTATGTTCAACGTTTTCTGAAATTCATAAATTCCATAGTTCATAGCTTAATACTAAGCTAACTGCCCTTGCGAGCCATTTTAAGCCTAGCCAATTATCCCTTGTGAGACACAAACTCTGCACCTTGTGTTTGTAAGGTAAACACTTTAGCCACTAAGCCACCCTCCCAATGCCTTGGATCAACTTATTTACACCCCTACCAGGGGCAGCAATATCCTAGACTTGGTCATTACCAACATGGGCAACTGGTGTTCCACATCAGAGGTCAATTCCTCGTTGGTCAGATACTACCACAAGCTAATCACCCTAGACATCCACATGCCACCCCCACCCCCAATTAGGGAAACCACCATAAAATACTTCTCCAAAGCCAACTTCACACTTAAGACAGAAGTGGCAAACTTCATGACACCCATGCAGATGGACAATAGAGGTATGACTGCTGGATCCTACACAAATGCACTTTATAAGCACTTACATGAGTGCATGGATCATGCTATCCCTAATAGAGCCAAGATGCTATCCTCCAAAAAAAGGAAGCCAATCTGGTGGTCCTCTGCCATAAACAAACTCTACAACAGAAGAAAGAATCTATTGCAAAAAAGAGTAAAATCCCATGACTGGAGGAACTCCCTGGTCAACCTCAGTAAGAAGCTGAGATTCCTCATAAAATCCTCCAAAGTTAGTTACGAAAACAAAATTGCCACTGACTCTAAAGACAACCACAAAGCATTCTATAGCTATGTCAAGAATCTCAATGGCAACACTCACATCTGCTCTGAGTTACAGCACAATGGCACTAAATATACAGAACCAACTGATATTGCCAACATCCTGGCAGATAGGTTCAGTGCTAACTTTACCCCCCTCTCACCCACTAGAAGGCCCATCTCTACACCGGAAGAATGCAAAGTTCCTGTAATCACGACTGCACAGGTAAAAAACACACTCTCCAAAGCCAAGAACACAGTATCCATGGGACCTGACAATATCCCAGGCTGCGTTCTACAAGAAACTACAGAATGAACTGGCACCCTACCTAAGTACCGTGTTCAATCATAGCCTCACCTCAGGCTTTGTGCCCACTGAATGGCGCACCGCGACGGTTATCAGACTCCACAAAGGGTGAGCCATGACAGACCCCGGGAACTACCGCCGCATTAGCCTGACGAGCCTGAAACGTATCATCATGGAACTCATAAACAAAGACATTGGTAATCTCCAAACTCTGGACTCTACCCAGTTCGGGTTTGTAAAAGGCAGATCATGTCTCCTAAACCTGACTTGACTTCTTTGAAGCAGTCATCAAAGTCATAGATGAGGGTAAGGTGGTTCACACAGCTTATCTAGATCTCGCCAAGGCTTTCAACACCATCCCCCACTCTGGAATTATAGATAAGTTCACTAAACTAGGTATAAATCCCTATGTCACAAGATGGGTTGCCAACTGGCTCACGGACATAACTCACACTGTGAAAGTAGCACACTCCAAATCTGACTTCAGACCAGTGACAAGTGGAGTACCACAGGGTTCAGTCTTGGGTCCTCTCCTGTTTTGTATCTACTTCTCTGAAGTACAGGCTAACGCAGAAGGTCTTTGGCTAATGAAGTTTGCAGATGACTGCAGACTAGGAGCCATAATCAAAACTCCTAACGATGTGGACATACTACAAAAGGGCCTCACTGAGACAGATGCCTGGTGTCAAAGCCATGGCCTCAAGCTCAATGCCAAAAAGTGTATTGTCATCCCCTTTGGTAAAAACTCTGTACCCATGAACTACCACATGAGTGGTAGTCTACTTAACACCAAAAGTGTGATAAGAGACCTTGGACACAAGTGGACAGTAGTCTCTCCTTTGATAATCACATCGCCACAGTGGTCAAGAAATCATTCTATGTGGCTCACCTCATCACAAAAGGTTTCTCATCCAGAAAAAAAGAGGTCATTGTTCCCCTCTACTCATCACTCATTAGACCCATTATAGAGTACAACGCCCCTTTTGGTATGTACCTCACAAGACATCTACAGCAACTGGAAAGGCCACAGAAATACCTCACAAAGAGGATTATTGGCCTCAAACAGATGCCCTACGCAGACCATCTCACAAAACTCCAGCTTTACTCCGTCACATATCTCCTACTCAGAGGCGATCTCTGCCTAACATACAAAGCTATGTCAAACCCAGAGCTGTTGGACATTCTCCACTTAAAGAAATCCCAATCCCTCCGAACTACACACTCTAGGGACCTACACCTTGTCACCACAATAAACAGAACATGCTGGAGGGATAGATTCCTGTCCCAGAGACTTCCCATACTCTGGAATAGACTACCTATGTCAAACAGAGCTCCTCATTAGCACTCTTCAAGAAAAATCTTGATGATTGGATGGGAAATAGGAAATTCACCCCAGGGATCACTTCTGTGGCTCTGCTCGACAGGGGCACAGGAAAATAATTTTCTTGGGTGGCGAAAGCCAGGGTACCTTTTCGGCTAGGCTTATATAGGCCCTAGGGCTAATAGCCTAGTACCTATCTATGAACCTATGATTCCACTTCCAAATTTCCATGTTCTCTCTGCAGAGAATGGAGGAATGTAGCCCATCTTGCTTGTTAGCATACTAAACTACCACCACACTGTCCTACAAGATGGACTGATGTCCACTTTATAGGAAGTCTAAAAAGCTTGTAGATAGAGGAGGACCACTCTCATTGCCAAGATACTTCTGTGTAACTGACACACCTGCAGGGACCATGTCCTTGAGCCATCGGCAATCTGAAGTATGCCCCTACTTGAGGGCTTCATCACCTGTCATTATCATGATCACTGACTTCTCCATGCTCAAAAGTGGCTGACAGTAAGAGATACCCAAGATTTGAACTTTAGATAAACCAAAGCACAGCAGAAACAGGAACCCTGTCTTGGGACCAAAGGATTCTCATTTGAAAACCAGAATAAAAAGTATAGCAGTGGAAGATGTTCTGACACACAGTGCTGCACTGGTCACTTTAATGGAGTTTAAAAAATGCTTTTTTAAAATAATAAAATTTAAAACTGGTACCTTAGCCAATTATCATATCAAGACTGTAAAATAAAACTAAGAAGAATTTCAATGAATAACTTAACTATCCATACCACAACTAATTAAAATTACCACTTAACAATAAGACCAACTGAAATGGCATAAACGTAAATATACTTAACTCAAATTTAACATCCATGACAAAAATTTAGCAAAAGCAAAATACAATCATTACAACATACAACAAGCTCACTCCTGACACCCTTAGGCTGGAAAGTATCACAACTGAAAAATAAACCAAGCTTCCTTTTTTTAACAAAATTTGAAAGAGACAATGAAATAAAAGTCAATGCTCAAACAATGGTATATTATAACAAAAAAATATTAAAAGTCCATTACTATGACTATGTACCTGTTTAAAATGAATGGCTACAGGGCCAGCGATAACTGCATTCTTCATACTGCTTTTGTGTTCCTGTACCTTAATCTGTAGTTCTCATATAGTTTTTGTCCTATATAACAAATGGCAGTCACATTTCAGTCAATGTACCACTGCCTTAACATAACAGCCCTGTAGCCCCATAACATGCTTATCAAAAGAATCTTTGAACATACACACCAAGCACCCTCTACATGTCCTAATGCTCTGCATATTTATATCTGGTCCTAAAAAGTATCTCTCTCTCTCCTATTAAAATCAGGTAGTTCCTGTAAGAGATTTTGGGAGCATTCTTCGCAATGCCTCTGAAAATGTTGTCACTAGTGATGCTACACCAATGTTTCTTCAGGATTCTAGTCCCTCTTCAATAAAAGGGGCACACAAGATATCAAAGAAAATACCTTCCTGGTACATTTTCTGAAGAACTTTCCTCCTATCAGAACCTCTAAATTTCAAGCTGCCTCTGATATTAGTAGACTGTCATTCTCCACATGCTGGTAGGTGCTAGTAGCATGTAAAAAAACTGTTAGCTGTAATGGATTTCCAGCCTACACATAGATTAAAGCATCAGAAAGACCAATAAAAAAAGTGCATGAATATTGCAGCCAAGTGAGATAAAGGTGTTTTTTTTGTATCCTTTAAAAAAAAAAAGGATGAACTCATTCACTTTCCCCTTAATTATGAAAAAAGGTTGCCATTAAAATGACAATATTGATAAAATGATCATCTCCACAAAAATACTTATCCTCATACTATCTCATGATTAAGTTGGCACAGCTTGGGTCAAATTCTGGATCCATAGATGTGCCTCTTAAATAAATGAAATACAGAACTACTATTCCTAACAGAAGAAGGAAATTGTTTTATATATGTTTGTTGCAAGCTAAATAGAACACTGACTGGCAGAGTGAGTAGCAGATTCTATGGTTCAGTTCTCATCTGTGGTCTTTCCTGTCTGGAGTCTGCATGTTGTTGCTGTGTTTGCATGAATTTTCTCCAAGTATTCCTGTTTCCTCCCATACCCCAAAGACATGAGGTAGATGGGCAGGAGACTCTAAACTGTCTACAAGTGTGTCTGAGACATGGAAGAAAGGTTTGGCAATATATGTCTGTTCTCAACTAGCTTAGTAAACTATGTGGATGGCATTGGCTCTTCATGCTGTTGCTATAGCAGCTAGATCTGACTCAACAGCAATGGATGGATGCATCTAGTGCTCTAAGTACTCACTCAACTCCTCCACTCACCTGAGAAACTATGGGTCTCTCAGGGGATTTGCTATAACCTTGTGCATTTTTGGCAGACTATAAAATAAATGTGTTCATAGATTAGACATTAGTAACTTGTCCCTAGATAAGATTCCATCATCAATTTACTTAGGTCATTTTGTATATTACTCTGTAGGGTTCAGTTGTATCTCAAATATTCATTAAAATTATTCAGCAATTTGTGACATATTTAAATAAAAATTCCTTAGTTATCCCAGCTATGTTGCCCCTTGTCTGCAGGATTTGTGATTTCAAAGACAACCATTCAACCATGGTTAAATTACACCATACCACACACCTAGAGGATTTAGTCAAACATTTTGCAATTTCTTGCTTCATTACATTATAGCAAAAAAAACAGACATTTGAAAATGGAGGGACACAGCATTTCTGACTTAAACTTGGCAGTTTCTGTAACCAGGTCTAATAAAACTGTGTCCTTTCATACAGTTTGTTCTTTCAAAGCAAAAAAAAAAAAATTGCTTTAACCAAAGTTTTTGCATGAACAGCTAATGATCAAATAATGCTTCTGATAAAGAAACTTCCGAGGGGGGAATATATGTCAGACCTCCGCTTACAACTGATAAAATATCCTTACTTAATGTAGCCCACCTTACCTACCAAAAAAAAGACTGTCAACTTCAGAACATCAATGGAAATCAATGCATTTACTGATAACACAGCAGTGATTTCTTTGAACAAAAGACTACCTGTTTAAATTTAACAAAGTAATACTTACTGTTGCCGCACTGCTTAATTTTTGTTGCATGCCAGTTTAGTAGCATTTCACATTTTTGCTGCTGCATCCATAATGGGCTGGATCCTCTCCTGGAGGAGTAAAACTTATCACAACATTTTGTTATCTGTGCAGTAGCCTATAAAGGTTATCAGGTCTATATCACAACATCGAAGTCTCACACCCTCGAATATTGTAACATCGAACTGGAAACCTCAAAGACTTAAAACCCCAAAGACTGAGAACAGCGATTTTTTTCCCTGGGAAAAAAATTGCTGTTCCAGTACAAAACACTAAACACTGCAAACTGTTTCTAATGTGGGGCGCTTCACCCCTCACACCCCCCAATGTGAGGGGTTGTGCCCCCCTACTTAAATATACCAACTCCAAGATCGTACCACAGTGGAGGAAATAGCAAAGCCTTGGAAACGGCCCACCGGATGCTTTCCCTGGGAAAGAATTCCATGTTCTGTGGCTTCGATATTGTCAGACTTTGAGGTTTCCAGTTCGATATTACAACATTCAAAGTTGTGAGACTTCGATGTTGTAATATAGACCCAAGGTTATCACATGTGATGGCTGAAGCTGGGACTTTGCAAAATTCCCTGTCACTTCCAAAATAGTGCAGAAATTCCATCTGCTGGACAAGACTATCTCAGGAAACTGCAGCCAGGAATACGTTGGTCATGCAAGGAGGACTCTGATACCCCACTAGCTTGAGATGAGATGTCACTGTTGACATTATATATACAATTTTTGCTTAGCCCCACTCAGTTTATGATCTGTTTTCAGGTGTGACCTGAAGTGTTATGCATACTGACAAAAGAAGAAGTTTAAGCAGGTCACTAGATAAATTCCAGTTATCTAATAGAGTGGCTATTAGGGGAGTGCTTCCTGTTGGGAAGAGGGTGTTTGGACTCCAACACAAAAGGAGAATACTGAGTGAAACTGATATTTCTAATGTAATGAACATGAAAGCTATAATCCAGACTACTGAACTGTTGAGAAGTGGCCTAGGTGATGATAGTACATTTGTGAGAATAACTGAAGCAAAAAAGTCATACAATTCCACATTATCCTTGAAAGACATGTCAGAGAAGTCATTACAAAGTAAGCAACTGGGTGTATTGATTACCAACATCCCTTACTGTTCTGCTGTCTCTTTCCATGGTAGAAACAACTGTACTGTCCCTGCCAGTATTTGTGCTTCATTCAGTTTACCTAGTTTGTGATGCCATTTCTACCTCAGGGATTCCATATCCTGTGGATGTTGAACAAAAAAAGATGACTACAACAGGAAGCAGCAGGAGAGATGTTGAGTTGCTTACAGATTTAAGCAGAGAGAGAGAATGAAGAATGTCTTTAATGCAAGTACCTAGGTGGATAGGAGGAAGAGGAGGAGGAGACGCAAACCAAATGAAGCAAAAATGCTAGTGGGGTAGTTTATTTCTGGTATGGAAAGAGACAATAGGACTGTAAGATGAACTGTGCATAAGCAGTTGTGGACAGTGAAAAATCTCACAAAAATGTGCAGCAGATCGAACCTGAAGAAGGTGTCAGGCTGTATATATAAAAAGGAAGAATAGCATTCACCTGTCGAGAAGTATATAGTATGTGACAAATTGTTTGTCACTAGGTTTTAAAGTTGATGATGTGAGAACATTAATAAACTTAGGTACTGAAACATTTTGCAAAATTACATCCAAAACTTCTGATACGGCAGAAAGATTTATTAATGAATGTGATTGGAACAAGTATATGTTTCTGAATTTGACTAGAAAAACTAAATGTAAAGTACTGGTGCAATTTAGTGCAAATGAGGTGACTGAACATCAGTTACAGAAATTATCTGCAAAACATTGTAAATAGATTTATAAAGTGAAGTAAATGCTGGATTACTGATGAATATGGATGGGGACATGGTAAATTTGGGTATCATAGATCACAGATGCAAAGTACAATACTTACCAAGAGTAACAGTAATGAATGAAAAAAAATGTGAGATACTGGGACCAGCCAGAGTATTGTTTTCACTGTGGGATACTGCACATATAATGTAAAATTGTAAGAAGAAAATATGGTTGCAGTGTATTCATTCAGTGAAAATGTGCAAGATATATTGTAGAAAATAAGGGAGACAGGACCATTTGTAGTTTGGCTGTCCGCCCCTGCAAGAAAATGCAAGTGATTTTGCAGATGAGAATGAAAATGTTCAGAAAGAGAGAGAATTTCGTGAAAATTGAGAATTATGCAATAAAAGTAATTATGAAAATAGCAATTTGCAATAATGAAAAAGAGAACAACAAGGTTGTTTATACTGATGCATAAGAAAATGATAAAATAACCACACAAAAATAGTAGCAGGATAGTATCCAAAAGTAATGCACATCATAATGTGATACATAACACTGCAATACTGTATATACTAAGAATAGATTTAGTGTGTTGGAATAGCGTGAAAGGTAAGATGTGATTTTAAAAACTGTGAATATTTAAGAAATTTATGGGGAAAAGAGATTATAAGACATTTTGTGAAAATATTGCTGAGGGAAAGCAATGCAGAAAAAATGAAGATGTAACAGTAATGGGACGTGATTGTTGTGAATAACAAGAAGGGTGTTAATTTAACTTCCAAAACAGCTACACACTGATAAACACTTTAATTTCAGTTCTTCCAATCTGAAACAAATGAGGGAAAAAAATGGCCAGTGAATTACATGTTTTCTGAAGGCAAACAAGTCATGTTTTACATCTAGGAGGAAAAAAAGAGATACAAAAAGAACACAGAGCAATCAGTGTAAGTGGGGACACAGGCTGCAGCATGTGCTTTAATATGAGTTACCTTAATTTTAAATTAGGAATGCCTCTGAATATAGCTGTAAATTTCAGGCAACTACTCCCATCTGGAGGGTTAAACTTCATTTGGTGAAAATGTACATGGTTTGGAATATTTATGCTAAGTTAATAGGAGATGGGGATGTTCCGAGAACATACTTAGTTTTTTTGTTGGAGGATTTTCATTAAAGCAAAAAGTCGTGAAAATTATGGCATATGGCACAGGCTCAAATAGACAGGAGAAAAAGTCACTGTATAAAAGATCAGCTTGACAAACAGTGTATGCATGTACGACAAAAGTTGGAAATACACATTCAAAAACTGTCACTTATAACAGGTGGGAAACAATTTTTTTTATCATAATGCCTACTTCAAGCCATATTACCTTGGAATGTACATAGCCTTAAAGGTATAGACAAAAAGGAAGAGTATTGAATTATAGTAAGAAATTCAGAGTGCAAATAGCAATGCTGCAGGAAACAAATCTAGAAAGAAATGAACATGTGAATTTGACAAAAAAGATTTTAGGATGGACATTTAGCAGAATATCAAGGACAAAGGAAAAGGGGAGTAATAATACTGACTACTAGAGGGGCTCCAATAGTAATAGAAAATGAAAAAAAAAAGAAAAGATAATGATAAATTTGTGGTATTAAAGGGTTTATTGGCAGAGGAGGCTTACACAGGCATGTATTTACATATTCCATCAAAAACTGCTACTATGGAGCTTAAGAAAATTTTGGAAGTCAATTACACAAAACTACTGTTCAATCTCAGCCTTACTACAGGATATGTACCGGATCATCATGGACCTTATAAATAAAGATATTGGGGACCTACAGACACTGGATCCTACCCAGTTCGCTTTGTTAAGGGCAGATCCTGCCTCTTAAACCTGGTCAATTTCTTTGAAACAGTCAAGGCATTATAGATAAGCTCACCAGCTTAAATATAACCCCTATGTCACTAGATGGGTTGCAAACTGGCTCAAGGACAGAACCCACATGGTTAGAATAGCTGGAGCACGTCAGACTCCAAACCAGTGTCTTGGGACCTCTCTGTTCGGTATATATTTCTCGGAGGTACAGGCCAACATGGAAGGACTGTGGCTGACCAAGTTCGCAGATGACTGCAAACTGGGCACTATAATAGGCAAAAACAAGTGCCACACAATTACATAGGTGGTAATCCATCCATAAGTACAGAAGAAGTAATTAGGGACAAAGTGCCACAAATTACCACATAGGTGGTAATCCATTAAGTACAGAAGAAGTAATAGGGACCTGGGGACCCAAGTTGATAGCAATCTCTCATTTGACAAACCACGGCCAAAGTGGTGGTTAAAACATTTTATATAGCCCACCTAATCATGAAGGGATTCACATCTAGAACTCAGTGGCATACCGCCTGCTCAGAGCGATCTGTCTGTGCCTGACTTATAAAACCATGTCCAACCGTAATTAATGGACATGCTGCACCTCAAAATCCAAATCCCATTGAGAGCTACGGCTCGGGGACTTAAACCTCAGTACTGAAATAAATAGGACATGCTGGAGGGACAGATTCATACCAGAGGCTCCCTTCACTCTGGAATAAAATCCCAGTCCAGGTTAGGCAGAGTCCCTCATTGACTCTCTTCAAGAGGAATCTTGATGAGTGGATGGGAGATATCACTTCTGTGTGTCACTGTTAGACAGCGCGCAGTATACTAACTCGAAAAAGGGCATAGCAAAATTAATTTAAAATGGGTGGCTAAAGCCATACACTATGAACCTATGAACCTTTCAGTAGGGAGTATTACACCTACAGTTTGGGCTTGAAACTTGATTTACAATAGTGATGACATATCAGGAGAAAGTACAGTTGTGTACACTTACCATAAATGTAGATGTTTGAGTGTATTCACTGCTGCAGTCATCTTTTGTGGGGTATCCCTGCTGGGTAGCCCTAGGCCGGCCCGAATACCAGAGTAAAGAATTTCCCTCCTGTGTCGGCTGCAGGTCGCCTGAGACTGGCATCAGGTCATCAGGGCTATAAACAGAGGCAGCCAATGCCATTACATCAGTTTTTCTTGCCCCCAACCTAGAGGAGCCCTGCCTAGAAGGCCTGAAGAAGGCCCATCTGGGGTAGGCCATTAGATATGATGGAAATAAAAAGGGGGAAGGTGGGAGGGAAACGGGACTGCAACAGCGAATACACTCAAACGTGAATACACTCAAACATCTACATTTTTGGTAAGTGTACACAACTGTACTATGTTCTTCATGTTTCACTGTTGCAGTCATCACTTGTGAGAAGATTCCCAAAGCTGAAAAGTAGAGTGGAAGGAAGGAAAGGAAGGAGCCGGAGTCCAGGCTGGCACTGCTTTAAGTGGAAGCCACAATGCCCTGCAGGACTGCTGAAGCAAAGCCCGCCCTGGATTTGCAGAAAGTGGCCAGTTTAGTGTTTTGTGAAGGTGTGTACTGATGTCCAGGTGGCAGCTTCTAAAATATCCTTGGTAGGAACACCTCTAAGGAAGGCAGTGGAAGTTGATGCTGCCCTAGTAAGAATGGGTTCTGACTGAATTGGGAGGTATCTTCCCATGAAAGAAGTAGCAGAAATGGATTCAGTCTGATATCCATTTGGAAATGGTCTGCTTGGATACAGGTTTCCCCTCTGCCCTAGGGTAAAGCTGACCAGCAGCTGGTCAGTCTTTCTGAAAGACTTGGTCCTATCCAGATAATATCTAAGCTGTCTGTGCACATCTAATGTATGGAGAATCTTCCCCCCCCTATATTGTGGGTTTGGAAAGAAGGTAAGGAGATGGACATCCTGATTAAGGGCCACGTCAGAGACCACACTGGGCACAAAGGAGGGATTGGTTCTAAGAGACACCCTGTCTGCATGAAAAATAATGAAATGTTCAATGGCCATGAGAGCCTGTAGCTCAGAAACCCTCCTGGCTGAGGTTATGGCCAGCAGGAATGCAGTCTTCCAAGAGAGGCGCTCCATTTTTGGTGATGCAGCTGGTTCAAAAATAGGTAAAGTCAGTTTTTCCAGGACAAAGTTCAGGTCCCATGTTGGAGTGGGTGGTCTGATGTGTGACACCCCTCTAAAGAATTGTTTTAACAGGGGATGGAAGAAAATAGGTTGCTCTGTTGTGAATGAGCATAGATAGCTTAGGCATGACTTTTGATAGAGAAGCAAGGCAATCCCTTCTGCACGAGCTCCGCTAGGTAATCCAGAACCAAAGTGAGAGAGGCATGAGTGCTGCTTTCACCCTTATTGTGGCACCAGCATGAAATCTTTTTCATTCTGCGGAACAGGATTTCTGGGTGCTGGGCCTCCTGGCCTCCTTAATGATATCCAGAACCTGCTTGCTCAAAGGTGGCCTAATATCCCCCTCTGGGGTACAAGCCACATGGATTGGCTGAATGTTTGAAGATTTGGATGCAATACTGACCCTTTTTTCTTGGGTTAGCAGTTTTTCTGTGGGAGGCAGGCTCATAGGTAGCTCCTTGGACAGGCTGAGGAGTAAGGGGTACCAGTGCTACCTGGGCCAGTTTGGGGCAATGAGGATAGCCCTTGGTCCTTCCTCCCTGATCTTTAAAAGTACCCTGGGAATTAGTGGCAAGAGAGGAAAGGCGTACACAAAAAGGTTGCCCTAGTGAAAGAAGAGAGCATCCACCTTCCAAGCTTGTGGGTGGAACTCCTTGGAGCAGAACCTGGTCAGCTGTCTGTTTTCTATTGTTGCAAAGAGGTCTACCTCCAGCGGACCCCCCCCCCAGAGGTGTATGATGCTGAGGCAGGTCTCCTTGTGTAGCTGCCACTTGTAGGGGTTCAGGACACTTCTGCTGAGGTGGTCTGCCAGGGTGTTGTGTTCCACTGGAATGTACTGGGCTATCAGATGTAGTCCCCATCACTTAGGCTGCCTGCCAGATAAGCATTGCTAGGTGACAAAGGGAGTAGGAGTGTGTTCCCCCTGTTTGTTGATGTACCACATGACCATGGTGTTGTCTGTTTTGATCAAGAGCACCCCTGGTCTGAGGTGGACCTTGAAAGCTATTATAGCCCTGTGCATTTCCTTCACTTTGATATGGAGGGTTAGATCTCCCTGATCCCATATGCCCCGAGTTCACATGTCTCCTAAGTGAGCCCCCCAGGCTGTGTCTGAGGCATCAGTGGTGATGGTCTGGGCTTGGGGAAGGGTGATAAAGTGTAGACCCCCTGTTCAGGGTACAGACTTCTGCCCACCATAAAAGTTCCTTCCTTAAGCAGGGAATCAGATGCAGCTGGTGCTCCAGTGACTGTGAGTGTTAGCACCATAGGTTTCTGAGGTACCATTGTAGTTTTCTCATGTGGAGCCTGGCCAAAGGCACCAACAGGATGCAAGATGCCAAGTACCCGAGTGCTTGCAGGAACTTCCTTGCTGTGAGGTGCGCCCTGTGAGCTAGCCGAGAAAAGGAGAGGGGGAGAAACTGTGCTTCTCCGGAGAGAGGAAGGCTCTTTGGGAAGATGTGTCCAGGACAGCTCATAAGAAGGTTATCTGTCTTGTGGGCTGGAATTGGGATTTTTCTCTGTTGATTATTAACATTGGGCAAGACGGCGATTCAGGTTGTAGCCTACTATAGGTCCCCAACCATGTCCCAAGACTCTCACTCCACGTTCCTAAGCACCCTGAAAACTATTAGGGTCCAACCCAACACACTCATACTAGGTGACTTCAACTACCCCTCCATCAACTGGGAAAACTACTCATGCACCAATACACTGGCCCAATGCTTCCTAGAATTCATCAGTTCCAATGACTTTGACCAGTTCATTCTTACCCCCACTACAGGAAGCAACATCTTTGACCTGGTTATTACTAACATGGGCAACTGTTGCTCTACAACAAAAGTCAATTCCTCCCAGGTTAGATCTGACCACAAACTAATCACCATGGAAATCCACATCTCACCCACACCCCCCGCAAAGGTAACCACCATGAAAAACTTCTCCAAAGCTGATTTTGGGCTCCTAAAAACAGAGGTGGCTAACTTCATGGCACCCATGTCAATGGAAAACAGATGCATGACTGCCAAATCATACACCAATGCACTGTATGAACATGTACATAAATGCACGAAACTAGCCATACCCAACAGAACCAAGAAGCTCTCCTCCAAAAAAAGGAAGCCAATCTGCTGGTCCCCTGCCATTAATAAACTCTACAATAGAAGGAAGAAACTGCTACAGAAAAAGGTGAAGTCCCAAGACTGGAAAAACTTCCTTATTATCCCTCATCAAAACATCTAAAGCCAGCTATGAAGGCAGAATTGAGGCAGACGCTAAAAACAACCACAAAACCTTATATGGTTATATCAAGAATCTCTATGGCAATACTCATGTTTGCTCTGTGCTACTGCACAATGGTACTTCCTATACTGAGCCCACAAATATTGCCAACATACTGGCTGACAGATTCAGTGCCAACTGTACCCCTCTCTCCCACCCCTAAAGGACCAATCACAATACAGGAGGAATGACAGACATTCAAAATTTCTGCAGCAGAGGTTAAAGATGCATTGTCCAAGGCCAAGAATACAGCTTCCATGGGACCTGACAGTATCCCTGAATGTGTTCTGCATGAACTACAAAGTGAACTGGCACCACATCTGTGTGCCCTGTTCAGTCACAGCCTCACCTCAGGCTTTGTCCCTACCAAATGGTGTACTGCTACAGTCATCCCTCTCCATAAAGGATTACAGACCCTGGGAATTATCACCCCATTAGCCTGATGATTCTGATATGTAAGGCTATGGAGCGCATCATCATGGAACTAATTAACAAGGATATAGGGAATCTCCAAAACTCAAGATCACACTCAGCTTGGTTTTGTGAAATGTACATCATGCCTGCTCAACCTCTTTTTGAGTCAGTCACCAGAGCTGTGGATGACGGCAAGGCAGTTCATACAGTCTACCTCGATCTGACCAAGGACTTTGATACCATTCCCCACTCAGGAATTATTGATAAACTCACCAAACTAGGCATTAACCCCTATACCACTAGCTGGTTTGCAAACTAGCTCACAGATGGAACCCACAGTGTGCAAGTAGTGGACTCTAAGTCAGACTGCCGAGCAGTCATGAGTGGAGTCCAACAGGGATCGGTCCTGGTTCCTCTTCTGCTTGGCATCTACTTCTAAGAAGTCCAAGCCAACACGTAGGGACTCTGACTGACCACATTCACAGATGACTGCAAGCTGGGAGCCATTATTAACTCCCCAAGTGATGGACATCCTACAGAAAGGCCTCACTGAGACCAATGACTGGTGTCGAAACCATGGCTTTAAGCTTAATGCCAAAAAATGCGTCATCCCCTTTGGGAAAAACTCTGTTTCCACTAATTACCACATAGATGGGAGCCCACTGAACACTGAAAGTGTTATAAGAGATCAGAGGACACAGGCTGACAGCAACTTCTCCTTCAACCACCACAATGCCACTGTGGTCAGAAAGTCCTCCTATGTGGCACATCTCATTACCAAGGGTTTTGCATCCAGGAAAAAAAGAGGTCATCATCTCTCTCTACTCTTCCCTCATTAGGCCAATCATTGAGTATAATGCCCCATTTGGTACGTACCTCACTAGACACATGCAACAATTGGAAAGGCCACAAAAGTACCTCACAATGAGGATCCTAAGCCTTAAACACATGTCCTACATGGACAGACTCAAAAAACTCCAGCTTTTCTCTGTCTCATATTGTCTACTAAGAGGCGAACTCTGCTTGACTTATAAAGCCATGTCTGACCCAGCTCCGTTAGAAATGCTAGATCTAAAGAAATCCCTCCACACCACACACTCCAGAGACATCAACCTCATTACCACAATCAGCAGAACATGCTGGAGGGACAGGTTCATAACCCAGAGACTGCCCATGCCCTGGAACAGACTCCTCAATACATGCCAAGCAGAGCACCTCACTGACTCTCTTCATAGGTAGGTATTAGGCTATTGGCCCTAGGGCCTATTTAAGCCTAGCCAAACAGTACCCTGGCTTTTGCCACCCAAGAAAATTATTTTCCTGTGCCCCTGTCAAGCAGAGCCATAGAAGTAATCCCCGGGGTGAATTTCCTATCTCCCATCCAATCATCAAGATTTTTCTTGAAGAGTGCTAATGAGGAGCTTTGTTTGATATAGATAAGTAGCTTGTTCCAGAGTATGGGAAGTCTCTGGGACAGGAATCTATCCCTCCAGCGTGTTCTGTTTACTGTGGTGACAAGGTCTAGGTCCCTAGAGCATGTAGCTCAGAGGGATTGGGATTTCTTTATGTGGAGCATGACCAACAGCTCTGGGTTTGACATAGCTTTATATGTTAGGCAGAGATCGCCTATGAGTAGGCAATATGCGATAGAGTAAAGCTGGAGTTTTTTAAGACGGTCTACATAAGGCACCTGTTTGAGGCAGATAATCCTCTTTGTGAGGTATTTCTGTGGCCTTTCCAGTTGTTGTAGATGTCTTGTGAGGTACATACCTGAAGGGGCGTTGTACTCTATAATGGGTCTAATGAGTGACGTGACAAGTAGAGGGGAACAATGACCTCTTTTTTCCTGGATGAGAAACCTTTTGTGATGAGGTGTGCCACATAGAAGGATTTCCTGACTACTGTGGCAATGTGATTATCAAAGGAGAGACTACTGTCCACCTGTGTCCCAAGGTCTCCTATCACACCTTTGTGTTAAGTAGACTACCACCTAAGTGGTAGCTCATGGGTACAGAGTTCTTACCAAAAGGGATGACAATGTACTTTTTGGCATTGAGCTTGAGGTCATGTCTTTGACACCAAGCATCTGTATCACTGAGGCTCTTTTGTAGGATGTCCACATCATTAGGAGTTTTGATTATGGCTCCTAGTTTGCAATCATCTGCGAACTTTGTTAGCCAAAGACCTTCTGTGTTAGCCTGTACTTCAGAGAAGTAGATACCAAAAAGGAGAGGACCCAGGACTGAACCCTGTGGTACGCCACTTGTCACTGGTCTGAAGTTGGATTTAGAGTCTGCTACTTTCACAGTGTGGGTTCTGTCAGTGAGCCAGTTGGCAATCCATCTTGTGACATAGGGATTTATACCTAGTTTAGTGAGTTTATCTATAATTCCAGAGTGGGGGATGGTGTCGAAAGCCTTGGTGAGCTCTAGATAGGTTGTGTGAACCACCTTACCCTCATCTATGGCTTTGGTGACCACTTCAAAGAAGTCTATCAGGTTTAAGACACATGATCTGCGTTTTACAAACCCGAACTGGGTAGGGTCCAGAGTTTGGAGATTACCAATGTCATTGTTTATAAGTTCCATGATGACACGTTCCACAGCCTTGCAGACCTGGCTTGTCAGGCTAATGGGGCGGTAGTTCCCGTGGTCGCTCCCCCTTTGTGGAGTGGGATAACCGTTGTGGTGCGCCATTCAGTGGGCACAAAGCCTGAGGTGAGGCTATGATTGAACATGGTACTTAGGTAGGGTGCCAGTTCATTCTGTAGTTCATGTAGAACGCAGCCTGGGATATTGTCAGGTCCCATGGATGCTGTGTTCTTCGCTTTGGAGAGTGTGTTTTTTACCTGTGCAGCCATGATTACAGGAACTCTGCATTCTTCCGGTATAGAGATGTGCCATTTAGGGGATGAGAGAGGGGTAAAGTTAGCACTGAACCTGTCTGCCAGGATGTTGGCAAAATCAGTTGGCTCTGTATATTTAGTGCCATTGTGCTGCAACTCAGAGCAGATCTGAGTGTTGCCATTGAGATTCTTGACATAGCTATAGAATGCTTTGTGGTTGTCTTTAGAATCAGTGGCGATTTTCGTAACTAGCTTTGGAGGATTTTAGGAGGGATCTCAGCTTCTTACTGAGGTTGACCACGTAGTTCCTCCAATCATGGGATTTTACTCTTTTTTTGCAACAGTTTCTTTCTTCTGTTGTAGAGTTTGTTTATAGCAGAGGACCACCAGACTGGCTTCCTTTTTTTGGAGGATAGCATCTTGGTTCTGTTAGGGATTGCACGATCCATGCACTCGTATAAGTGCTTATAAAGTGCAATTGTATAGGATTCTGCAGTCGTACCTCTATTGTCCATCAGCATGGGTGTAGTGAAGTTTGCCACTTCTGTCTTAAGAAGCGTGAAGCTGGCTTTGGAGAAATTTTTTACGGTGGTTTCCCTAATGGGGGTGGGGGTGGGATGTGGAAGTCTAGGGTGATTTGTTTGTGGTCAGATCTGAACAATGAGGACTTGACCTCTGGTGTGGAACACCGGTTCCCCATGTTGGTAATGATGAGTGGATGGGAAATAGAAAGATCACTCCAGGGCTCTACTTGATAGAGGCACTGGGAACTAACATTAGGTGGCATGATGCCTGGGCACTTCTATGGGCTAGGCTTGTAAAGGCTTCAGGGCCATTAGCCTACTACATACCTATACTTATGAACCTATGATGGTTAACCCCAGAGAGGTTGGGAGGGTTTGGACAAAGGTAAGATCCTACAAGAGTTTCTCCTAGTTGTCCGCCTGGATGAGACGTCATCCAGATAAGGGTAAATCTGTATGATTTGCTGTCTGCAAAAGGCAATGACAGGAGCCAGGCCCTTGGTGAAAACTCTGGGGAGCAGTAGATAAGCCAAAGGGCAGAGCAGAGAACTGAAAGTGTTCTGAGCCTGCTCTGAAGCGTAGGAAACTCCTGCAGGAATTCCTTATGGGGATACGGAGGTATGCATCTTTCAGATATAGGGTCACTAGCCAAGCATTTGGTGCCAATATTGGCAAGAGTTTTTTAAGGGTTAGCATTTTGAATTTTGGCACTAGGAGGGACAGAATTGATGTGGATAGATCTAGAATAGGGCGCCAGGTGCCCTCTTTTCTGGGTACTAGGAACAACCTTGAGTATAAACCTTTTCCCACTTGTTCCCTCTGGTACTGGCTCCCCTGCTCCTTGAGCACAGACTTTTTGAATCTGGCGAATGGCCTCTGTCCTCTGATTTGCTGGTATGTCTGGAAACCTTGTAAATCTGGGGTTCTCTATGAAAATTAATCTGTACCCTTGAGAAATTATGTTTAGGACCCACTGATCTGTTGTGATGGTTTGCCCCTTGCTTAAGAATCAGGAAAGCCATCATTCTAGCCTGCGGGGGGTGGGGTGGGGGACAGAAGGGAGAGCGGGAGTCATTGTGAGTCCTTAGGGTAGGGAGTGGACTTAGAGGACTCTTGTCTAAGCGTAGTAGAGGTCCACTTGCCTAGGACTCTGCCGACTTTGCTGCTGTTGTCTGGAAGGCCTATCTCTGCATCCTTTCCTTTGCACAGGTTTTGCCTGGGCAGGAAAGGACCAGTGCTTGGTAGGAAAGTTCCTGCTGAATCTGGGGGGGGGGTTATACCTGCAAGAGGTCTTTGACTGTCTGCATTGACTTGGTCTTGGCCTTATCTTCCATTTTCTTAATCACTTCTTCTGCCTTAGGGCCAAACAACTGTTCCCTATCCAAGGAGGCATCCAGACGTTTTGATTTAACCTGGGCAGGCAAAGGTTGCTCTCTCAACCATGCATGCCTTCTAATGACTGACCCACAAACTGCAGCCCTGCTAGAGGCTTCCAAAGCATTAAATCTTTCTTTGCAGAGAATGCTTGGCCACTTGAGAGCTGGAGTGAGTCAGATCTCCTAGTTCTCTGGTAGCAGTACTCTGTGGTAAGGTGGAAATTTTCTGCTTTAATATCTCCAGTGTTTTCTGTTGACATTTAAGCATATGGAATTGGCAATTGAGAGCTCTAATGGCTAGGGTGGCCGAAGTGTAGACCTTTTTGCCCCATCGGTCCAAGGCTCTGCTCTTCTTGTCAGAGAATATTGGATTTTTGGAGGAACTGGCCCTAGTCCCCTTGGGTCCTTGAGTACTGACCACTGGATCAGCTGCAGGGTTCTTGAACAAATACGTATGGTTGTCTGGCACCCTGTAATATCCATCAGGGTTTCTGGCTGAAGGGGGCAGGGCATCGGGGGTGAGACTAGACTCCAGAAAGACATCCTCCACCACATTTAGAATGGGAGGAATGGCTAAGAGTTTGTGTTGTGGCAAGTCCAGGAACTCTCTCAATCTCTCCTTTGATTGGGGGTAGTCCTGAGCCTCCCAATGGAAATGCTCTCCGAGGGAATTTATTGTCTCCCCTAATTAGAGGTCCTCAGGAGGAGATGCAGAAGGAATGGATTCCTCAGCATCTGAATCCACAAAGGCTTCCAGGGGCTGTTGTTCAGTGTCTGAGTCCAGACATTCAAGAGTCCTCTGACTCTGGCTCCGAAAGCACCTCTGGAGAAAGGTCCCTTTTTTTTTTGGCTAGGGTAGCTTGAGCAGACTGGTTACCCCTGATGAAAGAGATTAAATCATCTGCCATCCTAAGTAACTGCTGAGATTGAGCAGGTTGGTTGGTAGGTAGTTGGTGACTGAGCACCGAGGAAGGAGTTTTCCTAGGAGTGGCCTTGCTCTTAGGCCTCAGTGATTCAATGGGCTTAGATGTAGTTTTGGCCAGTGGCGTGGCCATCAGTCTTTGTCTGGCATTGGTCATCTTGAAGGCCTCCTTGGAAGCCAGTGCCTGTAAAGCAGCTCTGGACCCAACCGTTGGGCTGGCGGCTGACAATTTGGAAAGAGAAGCCTGATCCAGTGACGTACTGAACTCCAAAAGGGTCTTGGTAGAGGCCTGCGATGTCTCTACAGCTGTCGTCAGGGGCTGTGTATGTGCCTCACTGAGTTCCACTGTGCTAGTGTACGGTAGGCTGGCTGACTTCAGGTCTGAGTCCTCTGTGGGCCTATCCTTCTGTGGTCTATCTCTTTCCTTTTCCCTTTTTAGGAATTTCCACAGTAGACTGACCGATGAATGCCATTTCACATTGATAACTACTCTCCCTGAAATGCCTAGCTACAAAATCAGCTCTTCTATGGATGGTCCTAGTGTTAAATAAGGCACAGAACTGACATCCTGGGCCTAAACAAGTTACACTCAGATCATGAAAGTCTCGTTGTGGTATCTGTTTTCCACAGCTAAGACAGTTATTTACTTTCTTGGACATTGGTTAAATACAAGGAAAGAATCCCCAATGGGGCACTTAGCTTTAGTAGTTTTTTCCCTCACTCTGAAATGGCCGACCAATGCACTCGCAAATTGCTTCTGCTTTGGGCTCCACAGCAAGAAAGACTGATGTAATGGCGTCGGCTGCCTTTCTTTATAGACTTGACAACCTGACATCAGTTTCATGCGACCTGCAACCAACGCAGGAGGGAAATCCTTTGCTCTGTTATTTGGGCCAGCCAAGGACTAATCACCCACAAGTGATGACTGCAACAGTGAAACACGAAGAACATCTGGAAATGAAAATGAAACAAAAGAGGACAGATTTCTGCAGTGACATATGAAAATATTTGGTATGGAAGATGTGAATTTTGTAGTAGAAACTCGGCACAGAATTTACACATTATTTTCCAAGGTACAATTACTGGGCTAAACTGGATAGAAATTATATTGAGCATTTAATTGAAAGCACTGACACACACATTCAACATCTTTTAGATCATGCACCAATAAAAACTAAGATAAAAATGAAGGGTAATAAAGCAAAAATAAGACACGGGTGCATTCCGACCTACCTGTTAAAAACAGAGGAATTTAAGGAAAGGGTAGTAGAAATTATCTGAGATTGATTAGGAAAATAAAAATTTCTTCATAAGGTACAAGTAGAGTTTAAAGAATAGCAGAAATAAAACAGAAAGAGACCTGGTTAAGTAGTCGTAGGAATTTAGAGGAGACTGACAAAAATCTCACAGAAGAAAAGCAACTGCAGAGCGCTTAAAAGAAAATAATGGAGTATTTAGATAATACACACGAGATTAGAAATATTGCTGCTGTTAAGCAACTATTTTCGATAACTCCAGAGCACAAAAACGTTTAGCACAATAACTTGGGCAACAGAAAGTAGAACTGATTATCACCAAATTTAGGGAGTCTATGACAAATAAATAAGATAACCACAGAGTAATTAGAGATATTTCAGAAACTGTATGTACATTTGTATAAAATGGAGCAATGAGTAAACCAAGAAAGAGCAAAAATGTTAATATTTATGGAAGACTTAATTATGCCAAGGTTAGAGGAAGATGAGTCTCAACAAGTAATAGTTACAATAGGAGGAGATGAGATAAAAATCCTGATACATAATCAGTCTTCAGGGAAGTCTCCAGGAATAGATGGTATTCTTGTGAAAGTCTGCAGATTAGGAGAGAAGAAAGTGACAAGGATCAGGAAGATTTTGTTTAGTAGTATTTACATCTTCGAAGAAAGCTCTGATGGCTGTACTACCCAAACAGGAAAAGAGCCATCAGACACAACTTCATATATACACATTTCAATTTTAAACCATGACTATAAAGTATTTATGTCAACACTAGTTAAAATAATTGCAAAGGTGTTACTGAAGTTCATAGATATGGATCAATGTGATTTTGTGGAGGGAAGGCAAACATTTGACTACATTATCATAACAATGAAAATCCAGAGGTAAGCTGAATGTAAAAAAATACTGCTGCTGTTGGTAAGACCCGATGCAGCAAAAGCAATTGACAAGAGTAGGCTGGGAGTTTATGAGTAGGGCAATGGAAGCATTTATATTCCCTGATACAATAATAAGGTTAACCAGAAGGATGTATGAAGGATTGGAGGAAGAATTTAGGTTGGAGGGTTCCTCTCCAATAAGTTGTTTAAACAGAGGAACCAGGCAGGGGTGCCCTCATACCCCTTTATCTGCTTTATATTTATAGCAACTGACAAAGAAATAAAGGACTCAGAAATTCAAGGATATAACTGGTATCATAATCAAGTTGACTTTATTTGAAATGATAATATTTTGTACTTGATAAATCCAAAAAATGACATCATGGTGTTATGAAACATTTTGAGACAATTTCACATCTCAGAGACTTCATCTCCTTCACCTACTTTGCCTTTGCAGAAGACAGAGGTGATGGGGATGAAGTCCGTGAGATGGGTGGTAGGATGCACACTGTGAGACAGATGAAGAAATGAGGACATAAAAGAAGAGGCCAAAGTAGCTCCAAATACAGAAAAGGTCAAACAGAACAGATTGCAGTGGTTCAAGCACGTGCAGAAAAGCAGAAGACAATCTGGTGAAAATAGTTTGGGATGGACAGGAAGAAGGGAATAGGAAAACTGGGTGCCTAGCAAAGAGGTGGCTGTATTGTGTAGGAGAAGACCTGCATCAGTCAGGCATGAGTGTTGAAGAAAGTAGGACAGTGGCACTGAATAGAGGGAGATAGCAACAGTTGACACAACACCCCAACACCATGTAGAAAGTGGGGAAATGGAGGTTGATGTTGATGGGATACATAAGTCTCTAACCTGCAAGCCAAACATCTTGGCCTTATCCTTCTGTATTACCATTCCTTCTCTAGTTATTAGCTCCCTATAGCTCCTTTGCTAGTTTTCTCCAGTAAAATCTACCCCCTCATGCCTACTGTTTGCATCACTTACTTGGAGTCATTCCTACTGGAAAATCTCCTTTCTCCATTCCCATGTTGGATTAGTGTTCTTATTCTCCCAAAGTATCTGCATCCAAAAGACACTGCCTTCCCTACCACGGATTAACATCAGAGTATAAGCAAACAGAAAGCTCTGATTAGAGTATGTGTCTGCCTGTTTGAGCCAATATTCATTTTCCCCTGGAGAGCACACTGCTTTGGTTGTAAGCAGCCCCCCCCCCCCACCACACACACATCTTCCACTTTCTCTTATTCCCTTCTGTTAGCAAATAGTATCCATAACTGATCAATACTGTGTGTTTGTAAATTTAAACTATGACCACAGTAGCCTACTGATACAAGGTTATCCTGTTTTTCCACCTGAGAAATTAAGAAATTACTTACAGTTTCAAAGCAGTCCTTGGTCAATTGTCATTGTTTCTTAACACATATGTGTCTTTGCTTTGTGATTGTTTTCCAGCCCCTCATACAAGCAACTAATAGGGTCTCTACCCACCCTGCCCCCTATTCCCTCCCACCCCCGGTCGTCCCACCTTTATTGCACTCAAACCCCTCCCATCTTTCTAATAGCTAACCACAGCACTAACCCAACACTACCTCCTCCATCTTCCCACTACTATCACACCTCCTCAACTAACATGTACAAGCATACCTTTCCTACGCTCACTGCATGCACTCTCCTTGCATATCTTACATCCTACCAAAGCTCCATCATTCCCCCACTCAACCACTACCACTGTACTACTACTCACACCACCACTCATGTCTTACCCACACTCAGCTCCCCTCCCACCAGCTCAAGAACCATCCCTATGCACCCCCCACATATTCTACCAACTATATTACTCAAACATAAAGCATCCCTACAACTTAACATAGTAACCCTCCCACCATACCTATTACCCACAGAGCACAATCATAAAGTTTCCATTATAAACAAACACATTCAAAAACTGAGAAAACTAATAATCTCATGCTTATCAAATCTAGCCCTAAGTGGAGACATCCACCCCAACCACCATCTCCAACCCCAATCTTCATAATCAGACTAGAAACTACAACTTCTCCCATATTACAGCCAATAGAAAGCCAAGTGACTTCCTTCTACTATGCCTAAATATTAGAAGTATATCCAACAAAGTCCATGAACTCCATGCCACCATAGACTTGTACTCCCCAGATATAGTCATCCTGACAGAAACCTGGCTAAAACCTCACATTACCAGTGAGCAAATACTCCCTACAGGTTACGGCATACTAAGAGTAGACCGGCTAAACAAAAGGAGGTGGTGTAGCTATAATATTTAAACAGCATCTAAACATCCAGATCTTAAAATCATCAGCACCACAAATAGGCAATGAAGAAATAATATATACCAACCTCAAAATTAACCAAAACAAAACCATCAACATATTTGGATGCTACTTCCCACCTGGCCAAAACATCCCTCCCCTAGAAAACCTCCTCAGCTGGTCTACCCACCATCTCCCCCAAGAAACTATCATCTTAGGTGATTTCAATACTGACTGGCAATCCTGTTCTGGCAACAATCCAACCCATCATGTACACCTTCATGGCTTCACTCAACTAGTCCAGTCACCAACCAGGATAAATAAAAACTCCACCAAGCACACTACCCTTGACTGGATACTAGTCAGTAAGAGCCCCAAGTCATATATAACAGGCTGCTTATCAGATAGCCTCAGTGATCACTCCCCAACATTCCTACTCAAAAAATACCTATACCAAGCTAAACCTGTCATCTACCGTCAAATACGTAAAAAACTAAATTTTAACCCACTCACATTCATCTCATCCCTCAAAGAATGTAACTGGCATCCTCTAAAGTACCTCAGTCTAGATGATGCAGTTGAATTTTTTAATACTACCTTCCTGAACATCCTTAATTACCATGCCCCCATAAGATTCTCCAGAACCAAAGCACAACCCTCCCCATGGCTACAGAAAACCACTAAGTCAGAAATGAAGAACAGGGATAAAGCCTGGGAGCACTGGCGCAAAACCAAAACCCCCTCAGCTTGACAGAAATTCCTAGAACTACGCAATAGAGTCAAAAAGCTAATAAAACAGAACAAATCCCAATACTACCAGTCTGCCCTAGACTCCTCACAACACATCCCCAAACAATTCTGGTCCTCCATAAACTCCATCCTCCACCCAGGTAAAGTCAGTACCCCTCCTCCTAACATCCCTCACTCCTCAGAAAATATTGCTACCTCATTCAACACACACTTCACCCAAACCATACTATCACTAGCTAAACAACACAACCCCTCCTCCAACCCACACCTTCAACTAGTAATCTCCCCACTGCCTTCTCTTTTTCTCCTGTACCTACCTCCAACATAAAAAACTCTTAACTAAACTTAAACCCACCAAATTAGCAGCAGACAGCCTCCCAAGTGAATACCTACAAATCGCAGCTGATGCTCTGGCCTACCCAGTATCCATCTTGATCAACCGATCTCTGTCAGAAAGTTACGTTCCCACACTGTGGAAAGTATCACATATAATTCTCCTCCACAAAGGCGGACCCTCCACAGAACTAACCAATTACCGCCCCATAGCTATTCTCTCTCCACTCTCCAAAATACTAGAGAGATGCATACACTCACAGGTCTCAGACTACCTCCTTACTAACAACCGCCTTTCCAGTACTCAGCATGGTTTCCGACCAAACCATAGCACCACCACTGCCTTACTCTCCTTTACTAACACTATCCTTCAGCATAAAAACAATGGCTATCTCTCCTCTGCTACTTTCCTAGACCTATCTAAAGCATTTGACATGGTCCCACACAAACAACTTATCTCTGTCCTCAATAACCTATCCTTCTCACAATCGGTCACCAACTGGTTTCAGGGTTACCTGTCTGACTGCCAACAATCCGTTGTATGGCAGAATGACATATCTCCCCAACTACCTGTCTCCATAGGGGTTCCCCAAGGATCCATCCTTGGACCCCTACTCTTCTCTGTTTACACCAATAATCTAGCCTCTGCCACCAAACATGAGATGACTCGACCATCATCTGCTCAGCCCAGTCCCTACCAAAACTGCAAAAAGTCACACAGGAAGCCTTTTCCTCTGTTGAAACATGGTTATCCGATGCCCGATTAATACTCAACCCAAACAAAACTAAACTACTCATCTTCCAACCACCAAACATACTCAAAACAACTCTCACTTTAACATCACGGCAAAAGACAACACCACTATATACCCAACTGAGCACACCAAATTGCTAGGAGTGGAAATAGACAATAAACTAAAATTTGACATTCACATATCCATGACTATAAAAAAAGTCCACAAAAAACTAGGAGCGTTATACAGAAATAAGCAATTTCTCACCAAAGCAGCAAAGATTTCAATAGCAAATTCTCACCTTATCTCCACCCTACTTTATGCCTCTCCAGTATATACCAACCTAAGGCAATGTGATCTAAACAAGCTAGAGACCTGCTACAACAAAATCGCCAAATTCGCCACAGGGGCATCCTACCGTAGTCACCACTGTCTCCCACTTGCTGAACTGGGCTGGCTTGAACTCCCTCATCTCCTTCAGTGGTATCAATTCTCACTCGCCCACAAACTAGTAAACCATCCACTAAATGTCCCATCCCTCCAGAATCTACTCCAACCCTATCGCACCACCAGACCACTAAGATCCAGCAGCAAAAATCACTTGCAGATCACTAAAGCCAATAACTCTGCTGGTGAAGCACTGTTCTCTTGTGCCATAGCCAAATTATGGAACTCACTCTCACCTACAATTACCTCCATACCATCATGCACCCACTTCAAAACTTTACTAAAAGCGCAACTAAAAACATGCTGGTTATGCCCTTGCAACTCCCACTCTAATATCATCCACCCCATCCAACCACTACCTTTCTTTCCACTCCACTAACTACCTTGATTATAGCAAGCTCAGATGCTCATAAGCCAGTACTTATTATACAGCACGAACCTCTTCTTCTTGTAACATTTGTTAATGTCTGGTATGCACTTCACAGATAAAGATTCTAGTTGTCTACTGATGTACTATGTTCTTCATCTGTAAATATGTTGTAAGTAATTGCTATGTAAATTGTTAATCAATATGTAATCCAATGTAAATACTGTCTGTTTATTTTAACTGTGGAGCTTTTCTCCCTGGGCCTCCACTGAAAATGGACCTACGTCCAGTCGGACACTCCCGGTCAACAAATTTAAATAAATAAATAAGAGTTTTTAGTTGAATCTAGAACAGAAGCTGCTTGTAAAAAAAAATAATTAATAGGGCATATAAAATACTGCAAGACAGCTATAAAAATTGATCAGAGGCGGCTAGAAAATATTGGGAAGAGAGACTAGAAAAATAATTTAGAATACAAATATGGGAGGACATATGTATGGCTCCAAGTATGCAACAAAGCCCAGAAGGTTTAGGATTTTTGCTTGGAAGTGCTTCCATAGGTATTTTACACCTCAAGCAAATTTTAATGGATTTTTTTCCTCAGGCAGAGAAATGTTGGATGTGTGATATGGAAGAAAGAGGTAACTGGGAACATTTTTTTTTGGGGGGGGCTAATGAGTTGGCAGATTTAAAAAATTCCCTACAGACATGTGTCAGAAATATTACTGGAGCAAATAACTAAGGAAATTGTTTTTTTGAGCTGGGACACAGGATATGAACTACCTAAAGACAGTATAAATATGCTAGCTGCAGTAAAACAAAAAAGCAACAACTACAAAATGGCTATTAAAATCTAAACGAACTGTACTTGTACTGAATACTGTACACGAGATAAAAACTGGAAGAGGGGCCTTTAAAAAATGGAATGTGGAAATTACATACAATTAAATGGAATATGTGGGAACAATCCATGCACAATAACGTTCAGTTCCAATATCAGAACCGACTTGGCCATTACAACAGCTCACACTAGCCACAAACTCTCAAGCTTCACCTCTACCTGCAATCCCTCTCGCACAATTACATCAGATGGAGTTTGCAGAGAAAGTACAGACAGTAGAAAAAGAAGCCCAAATGGAAGCCATGTCTACTATGCTTGAAAAATCATAATAATTCAAGGATATATAATCTGTTCCACCAAAAAAAATTTTCAGGGAGGGGAGTCAAGGATAAATGAAGGTAGACAACACAGAACATTATGGCAAGTACATAACTTCTTTATCTGATGTTGTTAATTTTCATTTTATCCTTGACAGACGGGACAGAGTCCCCAGATACCTAAAATCTTGGGTGGACTCAAGGAAGGATATTCCTGAGCACCATCGAACCAAAGGACGTTCTTCTCTTACAGACTAAGTTCAATTTGTTAATGAGTAATAAAGGTATGAGGAGAAGCCCAAGTAGCTGCTGCACATATATCATCCATCAAAGCTCTGGATTGCAAAACTGCTGAGGTGGCTACAGGTCTTGTAGAATGTGCTTTCACGGGTAGATAAATGAAATGCAGTCTTTCAGCCATTTAGCCAGAGTCACCTTGCTGACTGGCTGGCTTACCCAACTTTGCACTGGAAAAGGAAACAAATAGTTGGTCTGATTTCTGAATGTCTTTTTTTCGGTCAAGATAGAAACATAATTGTCTGTGAACATCTACTAAATGTAATGAATATTCACCTTTGTTGGAAATGTTTGGAAAGACAACCAGTAAATTAACTGCTTGATTGATGTTGTACTCTGAGACTACCTTGGATAGAAAGGAGGGGTTTTGTTTGTAAAAAAACTCTATCTTTGTGGAAAATTACATAAGGAAGTTTACAAGACAAGGCCTGGATTTCTGAAATCCTTCTGGCAGAGGTTATAGCTACTAAAAACAGTGTCTTTCAAGACAAAAACTTCAGATCAGATTCCACAGAGGGTTCAAAGGGAGAAGGTACTATGGCTTGTAACACTAGGTTTAGCTCCCAAGGTGGCATCGGATCTTTGAAAGAGGGTTTCAACAATAGCGTGCCTCTCAGGAATGATTTACAAAGTCTATGACAGCTAAATAATGTTCTTCCAAGCCATCGTGGAAATTGGAAATTGCAGCTAATTGTAAACAAATGGTGGAAGGGGAAGCTCCAGCACAGAAAAGAAGGGCTAAAAAGTCTGAAATATGCTCTATAGAAGCAGAAAAAGGATTAATATGTTTTTCATGGGCCCAAATGGTAAATCTCTTCCATTTGCTACAGTACAGTTTACGAGTGGAAGGCTAATAAGCCAATAAGAGGATGTGGTGTACTGGGGAGGAAATATTTAGACACCTGGCAATTAATGGTATTGGAGGAACCACACTGTCAGCTTGAGGTTCAAAATGTTTGGATGAACAAGTCTGTCTGGATGGGAAAGAAGGTCTGGAATCCAGGGTTGTTGAATCAGATAAGCTCAAAGGAAGAGGAACCAAATCCGATGAGGCCAGACGGGGGGCAATGAGGATTACTGTGCTTTTTAACCTGAGTGCTTTCTGTAGGAATTCTAGAATTAGGGGTATTGGGGGGGCATACAGGAGACTGAGGGGCCAACTGTGAAGGAGAGCATCTCTGGGTGGCTTCACTGGAGGCAGAATCAGGAGGAAGTAAATGCTGCATTTGTTGTTTAGGGGAGAGGCAAATAGATCACAGCAAGAACTACTCCATTGACAGAAGATCCTTTCCGCCACTTTTGGATTGAGAGACCACTCATGAGACTGGAGATACATCTGCTCAGTTTGTCTGCAATCACACAGGAACTCCCTGGAATGTGTGTTGCTATTAGAAAGCAGTTGGAAGAGATTGCCCACTGCCGCACTCTGAGGGGTTCTCGACAAAGGAAATAAGACTTGGTTCCTCCCTGCTTGTTGACGTACCACACTACTGACATACTGTCTGAATTGCAATTGTCCCCTGAGGAAGAGCTGTTTGAAAGGCCTGCAACACTAAAAACACTGCTGTTTAGCTCCAGGACATTGACGTGCAAGTTGTCTTCTAAGGGGAGTCTTGGTCAAAACATACTCCCCCACCCTATCTGGGAGGCATCTGTGGTCACTATGGGCATGAGCTCTGGAAGAACAAAGGGGTGACTGAAGAGAATTTGTTCAAAATCCATCTACCAAAGTAGAGCCCTCTTGCAACAATCAGTGATCAGAATTTGGTCTGACAAGGGCTGGCGAAGGATAGACCACTAAGAAGCTATTAGTCATTGCAGAATTCTCATATGAAACCTGGCTAGAAGTACTGCAGTTACTGAGGCTGCCACTGACCCTAGAGTTTGCATAACTAGTCGAGCAGGAACCCTCTTTTTGTGGATTACCTTTTGAACTTGCACTATAATTCTTTGGAGTCTCTCTGGAGGAAGGGATGCTATAGTTGTCATCATATTTAGCACAGCCCCTATGAATTCCAAATTTTGTATTGGTGTCAACTGGGATTTCTCAAGATTTAATGTAACTCCCAGGTGGGCACAGATATTGAAAGTGTAATCTCTGGCTATTATCAATTGATGGCTGGTTGATGCAGTTATGAGCCAGTCTTCTGAGTATGGAAACACCCAGAATCCTTGCAGTCTCAAATGAGTTGCTACTACTGACATGCATTTGGTGAATGCTCTTGGGGCTGTGGTGAGACCAAAAGGCAGCTCTCTGAATTGGCAATGACTGGCTCTCAGCCAAAAGCGAAGGAACTTCCTGGAGTGCTTGTCCATTTTTATCTGGTAATATGCATCCTGAAGATCTATCAACCATATCCAGTCATCTTTTTTCAGAAAGGGAAGAAATGACTGTACCGTGACCATACGGAACTTTGCTTGACAAACTGATTTGTTCAGCATGCTGAGATCCACATCGGTCTCCAGTCCCCTGTCTTTTTTGGCACTAAAAAGTATCTTGAGTAGGTTCTGGATCCTTTCTCTTCTGGCAGGACTTCTTGGATAACTCTTTTGTTTAGCAGCTTTTGAATTTCCTGCACTCCTGAATCCCTCTGATTGGGTGGAACATCAAGGATATTTTTGTGTACAGGGGCAGGATGGGAAAAGGGAATGATATGGCCTCTGGATATGATCCACTGCACTCAGGAATCTGTTATGTTTATCCAGGTGTTTAGGTACAAAGACAAGCATCGCCTGATTGCCGCTGAAAGGGCTTATCTGGAAAGGAATCCCTGAAGCCCTGTTTCTGCAGACCACCTCTGCCATGAGTGCAGTGTCTTCCATTCTGGTTCTCCCCTCTGCATCTGAGGGAACTCCCTCCACATGTGTCTTGGAAAGGCCCTTGGGATTTTTTGAACTACATCTTTCCACCACTGCTTTGGTTGCTAGAAAAGGACCTTTGAGGGGCTGAAGAAATGTACTTCCACAGCAGAAAGGGTTTTACCATCCTTCCCACAAGTAGATATAGTCTCTTTTACTTTTGGGTCAAACAAGGATTCTCCATCAAAAGGAGCATTGAAGAATGAAGACTTGAATGGTTCCACAAAGTCAGATAGGCGCATCCAGGCATGTCTCCTTATGGCTACGCCTGCACCTACTGCTCTGGATGTCTCTTCGGCTATATGTGCGATTAGTCTCATGGAAGAATTAGACACAGACTCCAGGCTGGCTAGCTGGGAAGCCATTTTTTCTTGGACTCCCTTAGCCAAAGCTCCCGCCAGGGTATCTGACAATTCCTTGATCAGATCCCTTTGAAGTCTTGTAAAGTGTGCCAAAAAGTTCAAAGACCTTAGAGTGAAGGTCAATGAACCACAAACCTGCTTCCCAAATCTATCTATAGCCCAAGACTCCCTGTTAAGCAGATGGATAGATGAACTCTTCTCAGTGAGTTCCTTTTTTGTGGTGGCCGCTATGACCATGGCATCCTCCGCTAGCCCCTTGGCCCAGAATTGTTTACATTTAGGGGCAGATAATATTTTGTCAGGTCTCTTGGGAATGGGTTCTATGACATCTAGAGCCTTCCACGCCTGCTGTGAAATCAAATGAATGAATTAATCAGTGGATGGGGTCACCCAAAAGGTAGACAGATGAGTGCTGAAAGCCTGCAGGTAAACAGATTCCTCTGAGGAATGGTTTTGGGACCTCAAGCCACCCCTTTATTTCAAAATTTCTAGGATGTCTCCAAAGGAGACATCTTTAGGTGGTGACCATTGGGACCCTTCCCTCTTATCAAAATCTGTGTTCTCGATGACTGATTCCTGAGGGGAATCCAAGTGCTTCCTCTTGTTCTTCATTTTCTGAGGGACCTTCTCAGGGGGATAATCTGGGGAGGAGCCAGAAGATGACAGAACCAGAGTCTGAGAAACCTGCGACTTCAGCACCTGCTGACCCAGTGGAGAGATAGGTGGAATAACAGAGCCAAAGGGGGTACCTGTTCCATGGAGAAAGGTACCATCTGAGTCACTATAAGGGACAGGGCTCTTTCCATCACCTCAAAGGCTGGTCCCACCAAGAAGGAAAGCAGCCCATAAATGAGATAGACTGTGTCAGGACCGGGGTCACTCCCCACTCTGAAGAACTGACCCTTGAGATGGAAGCCAGAGTTGAACTAAAATTAGCCAAAGCTCCGAGGAGCAGGGATCACTCCGAAGAACTTGGAGTTGAGTCCTGCTCCCTGGAACTGACAGGGTAACTATGGTTCTGAGAGGTCTCCAGAGCCACCAAACAGCTCAGGGGACTTACCAGTTCCGAAGATGCAAAAACCTCAGGTACAAGTACAGTCTGTGCCAGGAGATTCGGAACAGAAAACTCTAAGGCCTCAGAGGAGGTACGAGAAAGAGTGGTCAACTGGGTGAAAAAAAGCTTGGGTCCAAGACTGGAAGGAGTTGGAACTGAAAGGGGGCCTGAAAGTCCTCCAACATGCAAGATATTATTCACAAGTCTCTCCACATCAAGCTCAGAAAGACTTTTGGAGGAGAAGATCAATGACAGGGAAGGACATTTAGGCCTCTGAAAAAAAAGTCTGGAAGTTCACCAGTGAAGGGGTCTACAGATGGGGAGTAAGAAGTTCTTGAAAAAATTTCCCTTGAATCAGATACTATGAAGGAGCACAATTTTTTTCCTCCACCAGGGCCTTTGACGTTGAAGGACTTGACATAGTTGTCAGTGCATGAGCGATAGTCGTCACTGGCAATTTAGAGACAGAGGCCTCCAGTTCTGAGGATGCTTTTGGAACCTAAGATTTCAATTTTTTAGTTCGTGGAACCGATGGAGAATTCGGAACAGACACACTCCTCTTTTTTCCTTTGTCCGTGGAAGATGAGGACGAAGGGGAGAAAATGTCAGTTTTGGCTTTGTCAGCAGTAAATAAGGCTTCACTGAAGGCAGAGGGGATTAAACCTTTCAAAATAAGTTTATTTCGTCTCTCAATGAGGGCTCCATGACTAAACCCATGACAAATGCTGCAGTCCTCTTGTAAGTAAACAGGACCCAAACAATAAACAAGAAGGGAGTGAAAATAGGGAGATGAGCTTTTGTGGCTGCACTTTTGCCTTTTTTAAAACCAGAAGGGGTCTTGCCTTTCTCAGCCATGTTAAAAAATTATGGCTGGAAAAAACAGTCACTCACATGTGCACTCACACAGAAGTTTAAGAAAGAGAAAAGAAGGAAAGCTTTTTTTTCAATAGGAAAAGTAAGGAAAGGAGAAAAACTATCAATGATAACACCCACAGAAATACACCAACAGGAACAGAATATCAACAATGATATTAGGAATTACACTAACATGTATTAAAGTAAAGGGTAGAGGATCAAGTACTGAGAAAAACAGAAATCTCTAAGAAATAACAATATAAATTTACCTAAACCCAAGGAAACTCGAGAACACTGGCAAAACGCAACTATTTCAGAAAAGAGCAAACAAGATCTGAGGTAATTGTGAGAGAGGAATTGTGGGTAGATGTGAAGCTCATGAGTTTTTGGCTGGAGCTAGCTGTAGTAATGGTTGAGTTAGTTCTGATATTGGAACCAAACTCATCTGTAAAAGATAAAATGAAGATTGACAACTTCAGATCATATTTTTCTTTTGTATTTTCATTTCTCCAAGTTTTTGGGGTTTCTAATAACATGACCGGTATGTACCCCATTCCCAAGTCAAAGTACAATTAAAGTTCATGAAATTAGGATAGTTTCTATCTTTGATGTCAGCCAGAAGTGCTCTTTGCCGCACCCACAATGTGCCCAGTAATGACTCCTCCTGCAATTCATATGGAGTTACATGGATTAGTAACATATCTAAATATGACTGTAGATTCTTTTTTATAAGACCCGTTGCTTCTTCCACATTGCTCTCGTTTCTGCCTGCAAATCCTGATAATTTATGAGTTTGTGTCTCTGTACACAAGACATTGTAGTCACTGGGTGTAGAAATTTCAATGATCAATGCTACTTTTGTCTTTTTTCATGGACCATTAAATCTGGTTTTCTCGCATCTGTCTTTTGGACTGTTGGTAATGGGTGATCCCATGTGATGTAGACTTCATTTTCTATGATGCTTTGTAGCTCATGTTTCCAGTGTTTTTTAGCCACTTCAATATCATAATGTTTGCAGAATTCCCAGTGCAACAGTCTTGCCACATTATTATGCCTTTAGTATACAGTCCTTCTCTCATTATTACGTCATAACAAGATATGCAACTGTTTCCAATTCTGTTTTACAAAACCTACATTTATCTGTTTCTCCCACTTGTTCAATGGACTTTGTAAACCAATGTGTATATAGCCCACTATCTTGGGCCACCAATATTAAACTTTCATCTTTTGGTTTGAATTTGCCTCTCTCTAACCATTCCTGTGTTCGATCCTGATCAACATGAGGTTCTTCCAGGAGTTTTCTATACTTCTATTATTGTGTGTCTGCCTTTGTCAAATAATAAATGTGTTAAAAAGAAGGCTATTAATTTGCGATTTAAGACTTTAATATAGAGCAGTTACACTAAACTTAACATACACATGCACAATTGTATGTGAAAGGGTTAAGTTATTTAAGAAATGAAGAAAAAAACATATTGTATAGTAAAGATGAGTATAGCAACTGTGGGGAATTTCAACTGTAATTTGAGAAAAGTAAAGGGTAAAATAACACAAGCTATTAAATTGTACAATAAGCATTATGAGGAATAGAAAACAGCATACAAGGAAAGGAAATGCACCATCTAACAGACATTATAAAGATAATAATTGACTAGTTTTCATTCCAGAATGACTGAATGAACACAAGTGGGAATAAAAGGGGTGTCATTTACAGATCATGTAGCTACCTGGAATGTAACAGGAGAAAGAGAAAAATATATTGTAGAAGGCAAACATTTTAAGAGATTGACAAGTAAAATAATTAATATTAAGCTTACAAAATCAGACTATTTACTTTATGAAAATAAGAAAGTATCTCACACTCAAACTGGTAGATGACGTTTAAAGAAAAAAATTAAGAATGTTAATGAAGAAGCTGAAAAGGGAATGAAAATGGATATGAAAAAATATGTTAGTTAATACATGACTGTGAGGAACTGCTATAACAAAGAAAATAAGATTTCATTTATGTAAAATGGGAAACATAAAATAAGCAAATGTTCTCTTTCAAAGGTAGAAAGAATATGACATTGTTTTAGGGAAAGTGGACCCACCGAGTTCAGGTTTGTAAAAGGCAGATCATGTCTCCTAAACCTGACAGACATCTTTGAACCGGTCACCAAAGCCGTAGATGAGGGTAAGATGATTCACACAGCCTATCTAGATCTCACCAAGGCTTTTGACATGATCCCCCACTCTGGAATTATAGATGAACTGACTAAACTAGGTATGAATCCCTATGTCACAAGATGGACTGCCAACTGGCTTACTGACAGAACCCATACTGTGAAAGTAGCAGACTCCAAATCCGACTTCAGACCAGTGACAAGTGGAGTACCACAGGGTTCAGTTTTGGGTTCTCTCCTGTTTGATATCTACTTCTCTGAAGTACAGGCTAACAGAAGGTCTTTGGCTAACGGAGTTCGCAGATGACTGCAAACTAGGAGCCATAATCGAATCTCCTAATACTGTGGACATCCTACAAAAGGGCCTCACTGAGACAGACGCCTGGTATCAAAGCCATGGCCTCAAGCTCAATGCCAAAATGTGCACTGTCATCCCTTTTGATAAAAACTGTGTACCCGTTAACTACCACCTAGGTGGTAGTCTACTTAACACCAAAAGTGGGATAAGAGACCTTGGGACACAGGTGGATAGTAGTCTCTCCTTTGATAATCACATAGCCACAGTAGTCAGGAAATCTTTCTACGTGGCACACCTCATCACAAAAGGTTTCTCATCCAGGAAAAAAGAGGTCATTGTTCCCCTCTACTCGTCCATCATTAGACCCATTATATTATACAGCACCCCTTTTGGCATGTACCTCACAAGACATCTACAACTGGAAAGGCTGAGGAAATACCTCACAAAGAGGATTACCGGCCTCAACCAGATGCCCTATGCAGACAGTCTCGAAAAACTCCAGCTTTACTCCGTCGCATATCGCCTACTCAGAGACACTCTCTGCCTAACATGCAAAGCTATGTCAAACCCAGAGCTGTTGGACATGCTGCACTTAAAAAAATCCCAATCCCTCTGAGCTACATGCTCTAGGGACCTAAACCTTGTCACCACAATAAACAGAACATGCTGGAGGGATATATTCCTGATCCAGAGACTTTACATACTCTGGAACAAATTACCTATCTATATCAAACAAAGCTCCTCATTAGCACTCTTCAAGAAAAATCTTGATGAGTGGCTGGGGGATAGGAAATTCACCCCGGGGATCACTTCTGTGGCTCTGCTCGACAGGGGCACAGGAAAATAATTTGCTTGGGTGGCGAAAGCCAGGGTATCTTTTTGGCTAGGCTTATATAGGCCCTAGAGCCAATAGCCTAGTACCTATTTATGAACCTATGAGTATGTGGACAGGAAATGTTACACTCGGAAGACTACAAAGGAATTCTCAGTCATAGACAAGAAGAAGTATGCAGAGAGTGACTAAATACATTACTGAAAATGTGTGCAGAATAAGGTAAGAAAAATAAATTGAATCTAAGACAGTTACATAAAGTACAGAGGGAAAGTCTGAAAAAAAAGAAATAAAGAAGAGATTTCAAGAGATGTCAAAAAGTGTGTATAAAAGAATGGTACCAGTCCAGCTGGATTAAGTCATGCATTTTATAAAGAAAAAAATATACAGAAAAGCCCAAATTTGACAAGTTAATGAATTAATGGTGTTGTGAATGAATAAAGAATAAGAAAATATGTGACAGAGACATTAAATTTTATATAGAAAAAATGGGACAAAAAGATATACAAAGAATGGATAGTGATAAATTTGGGAAATACTGCTTATAAGATATTCATGAAACATTTGCAAAAAGTATTTTAGATGGTTGAAAAGTCTGTAGTCATGATGGTGTGTAGTGTATACAAGGAGAACAAGTAAAAGAGAAGTTGATAAAGATAAAAATATAATATCACAATGACAGAAGAGAGAAATGTAAGCTGTTCCCAAGGCATTTGATAGTATAAGCTCTTTCCAAGTCTGAAAAATTACAGTACTGAGGAAAAAATGATGAAGGTGCTACAATCATGGGAGGCACAGTGGTGCAAGCTTTTAGCATTGTCGCCTCACAGCAAGATGTTCTCTGGTTCGATTCTCACCTGTGGTGCCTTCTGTGCTGAGTCTGCATGTCCTCCCAGTGTTTATGTGGGTTTCCTCCTGGTGCTCCGGTTTCCTCCCACAATACAAAGACATGTATCTGGAGTGTTTCTCCCCAGGTGTCCACTGAAAATGGGCTCTGTCCCAGTCACACTTTCCTGGCAAACAAATGTTAAATAAATAAAATCAGTGTTAGAAAAAAAATTGGTGCATCATTTACATACCTCCCAACCGTCCCGAATTACTCTGGTTTTACCGAGTTTTGGGGTCCCAATAATAGGGTGCTGAGATTCCCGAGTGGCACCCCATTATTTCCAATTTTTCCATCTATTTTGTTTTTCACACTTTCGGGGCTGATGTCATCACATGCGCAATGATGTCAGGTCCGTCAGCATGCCGAGCGTCTGCTTGAATGCTGGACTGCCATTCGGGCAGAGCATAGGATATCTAAGCCGCGCATCTACTTTTTAAGCCAAGTCCGACTCGTAAATGATAATACATTTACGTTTAAGCTAAATTAATAAAAACTGCTGCACTAGCTGCCGTCCAGACAGGATGCCAACTGCAGAGCTGAAAGCCGCGTGTCTGTTGCCGTTTAACTGCAGAGCGAGCAGACAGAAGGTACCATAGAATGCAGCTGAAGAGTGTGGTGTGTGTGTAGGCATGGATGAGTATGTTTGCATGCAAGTATTTGTAGATTATGGTTAGAGTATTTGTTGGGGAGGGGATAGATGTCGTGTGTGTGTGTGTGTGTGTGTGTGTGTGTGTGTGTGTGTGTGTGTGTGTGTGTGTGTGTGTATTTTAGGATTATAGTAAAGGTTAAATTAAGGGGATGTACGTAATTGTGTATGTATGTATGTATATGCTGGTGTGTGTGTGTGTGTGTGTGTGTGTGTGTGTGTGTAACTGAGCCTGTCTTGTTTGGTGGTAGTGTTACAGAAAATGTTGTTAAGGTAATGTGTACGGTTAGGGTTAGGGCCAGTGACAGGGTCAAGGTTAGGGTTAGCATGTACTGATAAGACAGTGCAGGAAGGTGTTAGTAATATGTGCCAACTTTAGCCCTATGCTTTTACCTTAAAAAAATCAGATTTGTACCTATTTTTCATGGGCCTTGTCTAGATATTTGATATTTCCAGGTTGAGAGGTATGATCATTTAAATTCATAAACATATACTCAATAGTCAACACTTTGGTAAACAAATCTCATATACTGACAGTACTCTGGTTATATGTTAGTAATCACATGAAGGATGTGCCTGGGTTAGACAGTTTTTCTTATTAGCTGCATCAGTCTGGTACTAAACATTTTGATCTGTAAGTTATTAATGGCTAAATTATACGACATTAAGTTTTAAAATATAATTTCTGCATTCATAGTTCTGTTTTTAAACATTTAACTCTTTGTTTTATAAACTGGTCATTTAAATTACTTTAAACTTCATGTTTCTTTAAATTTAATTGTAAATAAAGCTGTTCATTTAAGCTAAAGCCAAAATCTAACTTAAAAAATCACATTTATCTCATCACTTGCTTGGGAATGCTCTGGGGAAGTGCTGTTGGATGTGCCTTCATATTACCTACATAGTATTATGTTTAAGCGTAGTGTAGGAGGAACTTAGGCAAGCTGGTATCTTCTACGTATAAATTTAATTTGTTATATTATTTATTAATTAATTACAATATATATTGACTAACACAGCCTTGACTTCTTAAGTAAGCTATGATTGATAATTTACAAGATCTTTCTTAATGTCCCTAATATATTTAAACTGTACATGATCACAGATTTGAGTCATATCAGTGTTTTACTGATATGTGATACTAATTACAAACTTAATGATATTACTTAAATGTTTTAATGATGTTCATGTAAGTAAAGTCCAGTTAATGCTTACAAGTTATTTATCACTTCTTAATGACAGCAGCATGATTATTGTTCTTTATAAATCGCACCTTACCAGGTTTATTAGTTGTGGTTAAAGAATTGCTGTTTCTGCAGGCTTGTTATAACAAATGATATCCTTTGTTTTTTTTTGTACTGCTCATTCTTTGGTGTTACTTTACAAATCTAACTGAAGTTTGTGAACATCCATTTGCAGATGTACTTAAATAGTCATTATTTGTTTAATATTACTAATCATTTCTTAGAAATATTTTAGTATGAAGTGAAACGTGTTATAAGAAGTTATATAATATCATAGGTTAGTCATTTGCGTGTTACATAAAACATTTGTCATTGTGATAGTGTTCTAAGTATACTATAGGTATTTACATTTACTAACCATGTTTGAAAGACAGATTGGATACCTTTATAATTAAAAACATCATGTAGCCTACTGTTAACTAATGTAATACGTTAGCAGCACTTTCATTACCACGATACATCCCTTTCTTATAAGTCTACTGTAGAGTGATACAAGCTTGTTTTCATCTTCAGTGATGATCACCTAACGTTATTACTAACATATAAGATTTTGTTCTCCTTTGGTTAACAGTTTTAGACTTATTACTTTATTTACTTCTTAAAGAAAATAGTTTCTTGGATGTAAGGGGAATTCTCTCTTTAAACAGGGCTCTATAAAAAGGTATATCAATTAATACCTTATCTACAGAATTTTGAATGCCATTTAGTTAGCATTTGTTTCTGATATCCCTCTCTTGTGTGTTCTATAAAATGGTTAAAATATCATTTTGGATTCCTCCCTCATGTATTCTATAAAATAACTAATATATCTCACAGACTACAAAGGACATACTTCTGATATCCCCAGATGAATGCATGCTAATAGAAGGGGTGTGTTTTGTTATACCACCAGCAAGACAACAAAGAATTAACGATTCCTTTTAGTAGAGTAACTCACAAGATATTAAATGATGCAATTATAATTTTAGTGTCATCACTAAAGCAATATTAATTTAATTATGCTAATATATTGCAGTCTTAAAGAACGGATCCCTGTTGAGATGGTTATCTGCTTATTTACAACTAATATAATTGATTTTTATCCTATTATTATTAATGCTGTCATTCATTTTTAGACATATGCTAAATTTCTTTAGGCTACAAATAGATAAGATTTTACTTTCTGATTAATCCTATTAAACAGCGATATTCTTCTATTGCTTTGTTCATGCTTGTGCTCAAATAATGAATGGGATTGCCATTATTTTTTAAGGATACACATTTTCTCTTTACTTTAAACTTCCCATTGTTAAGGTAATTATTAGATTATGCTTTATTACAGCTTTGGGGACTGCTTCAAGCCTGAAGATTCTTCGCCTAGTTTGCATATTTCATTAAAATAACAAAACAAACAAAAATAAACACGCAAGGAGGTTGCTTTCACCATAAGAAACATTGTGTTGAATTAACTAATTTCATTAATGTTTGATGCAACAAAGTTGTATTATCTTTTACACAAATACCACATAACTTCCAGCTGTTGCTATAAGGAGAGTAACATGCACAACATCATTTTTTTACATTTTATGTCTCCAGCAGGATTTATCTTTTACTTTAAAAACTATTTCCTACTCTGTATTACTGAGGATTTAACTGTATGCAGATGTGCAATAGTACACACCTGTTGCAGATCATATGTTCCCATGTTAAAGGGCAGATAACCTACTGAATAATTTTAAGGTGTAAAGTTTCATGAGATTTCACAATTTCAGGGATCCATCAAATTCCACGGGCTAGCATTGTGCTATTATTTCAAATGCAATTTACCATTTTTACTGAGCTAAATGAAGTGCATCTAACCAGACTCAAGCAGTCTTATCATCAACACTCTTGTTCTTATTCTGCTGCTTCTGTAGAATTTATTCCTCAGCAATCCAGAGTTATTTTTCACGAAAACAAACATACTGATTTACTTTCCTCACATCTATCTTGTAACTCTCCACTTGAATTATAAAATGATTATTATGAAAGTTGTATCAGGGTTTTATTCAGAAAAAAAACTTTTAAATCACAAAAGCTTTCACTTTAAAACCAACATAGTTATTTCTCTCCATTTATAATTATTGCTGCAGTTCAGATCTTGCATAAACAGAGAAAAACAGCAACTACCCCTCCCCCAAACAAAGACAAGGACATTGTTGATTATCCATCAGCAAGGAGATAATAAGTATTTACTATGAAATAATCAAAATTAACTATGCTTTAAGTTTTTGGATCTATCTAAGGATTCAGAATATGTTAATCAAGTATAGATATGTACATGTTCTTATTTTTAGTAGAGTTGTACTCTGCTGATCTGCATTTTAATATAAATATCTATAGGTGAGTAGTACCTGGTACTATGTACTACTGACAATCAACACGTTCTACTTCTGTAAATGAGAGGACATGACTGAATCATGAATTTCTACAAAACAACAAAATGTAGATTGTTACCTTTGGTTATATTTGGTCCTGCATTTTCTAGACTAAGTTGTTGTTATCCCCAAGGCATTGAATATTGACTATATCAGTATTTTACCTTGTTTAACATATCCTGTGTTGTTTGCCAAATATACCATTATGCATGTAAATGCTATACCCTTTGCAATTATATAATTTTAGTTGCACTAAATTTGAGTTTAAGGGCTTTTCTTGATTTATTCATGGGTGGGTGCTTACCAATACAGAACAACATTTTTGTGTAATCTTTATTACTTAAATTTATTCAAACGGAATTAGAAGTGAAAAAAGATTTTGTTACATGTTAATGCATGGAATTCATCTAAATGAACCTATACTTGTAATTTTTATTGAATAGTTTTATTAAGCATTATTTACCACATATAACACAACCCTAAAAACAACTTTACTTACTTTTTTTCCTTATTCCTACACAAATTATAAACAAGTTTTAGTGATGAAACTCATTTCTAGGTAGTCATTCATTATTAATTAGTAATTATCTTCTAAAATATACATTTACAGATTGACATAATCATTTATTCTTTTAAGTTACTTAAACTAAATTGCTTATTTAATGATCGATTATGTGAAGCCTTCACCAGTAATCAGCTTGAAGCAAACTTTCAAGAATATTTACAACTCTTAAACAAGAAGAAGCCTATCTATAAAAAAGTCATCTTGCTTATGTTTGTTAAAGAAATATTGTTAGTTTCTGAATTATACAGCCTATTTTATTTGTGCTAATATCATAGGAAAATTCTTTAATAATTTATTATATTTACATAATAATCTCTTAGACTTTTTACCTATTTTCCCCTATTTTTCCCTTGGGTTATCATTTAAAACTTTGCTACCAAACTCATTTCTTCTTCACTGGAGAACTAACCACAATTCTACTACAGCTGGCGGAACCATTGTACTAACTATTAAAGTAAGTAAATCACACTCTAACACCAGTGAATAAAAATTCCTCAAAAGAAACACTGCGTTACACTGATCATTGCAATGCAGCAAATAACTGAATCAGAAGCAGATATATTCAGGTCAGTGGCAAAACAGACAGGAGGACTTGCTGTTTCACTGACAAAGATGGACAAAGTTCTGATTCTGTCCCAACTAATCTGAGTTTGAGCAATGGCTCATTAAGTTCAAGAACTACCTAAGGCCATCATCAGTTTACCTATCATAAGGGAGGCAACTCAGTTCAGTCCTACTACAGCTGCACTCTCTTGGAGAAGCTGGAGAAAGGTACTCCATATCTACAGGCATTCTGGAGTGTAAACCAACCAAAAGTGCATGCACTGCCGCTGACCACCATGGCTGTGAAGAAATGTGCAGCTTTTCTTGGAATGGCACAGTACATATTGTGTGACACTTAACAGCTAATGAGGAAGCAAAAGGAACATTAAATATTGTAAACCTCTCCTTTCCTGCTACAGGAAGATGGCCACAGTCCCTAACTGTCCTGATGTCTACTGATGCTGAGCAACTATCAGCTGTAGAACGAACTGCATGTATACGGGATGGGACTACATGGTTGCTGGGTGGGGGTGAAAATGTAGTGAATAGTTGAGATCAAGTGCTACTGTAAATTACACCTAAACTAATGGTTAGCCACAATGGTATTCTGTTCCACATATCTAGAATGCTACCCAAGCTAGCCGTAAAGGTTTGAATGCGGTCCCAGTAAGTGTCATCATCCTGCTACATGTTTACTGCAATGTGCTTGCAAGTATTCCACATCCTGCAAAGCTTTATTAAATGCAATAAACATAAAAAAAAATGCTGGTGAAATGACTATACATAACAAACACGCATACAACAGATGAGTATACACAGCTTGCACTCCCTGTCTGCCCACTGAATGAGGTCATCATCAAGGTTCCCTTTCATCTTCACTTCCATATTTAATTTCATCAAACAAATGTGTAACAATACCAGGCTGCAACTTTTTCTTTAAAAAGCTCATTAACATAGTTTGTTTTGAATGGCTTAGTCATTAAATGCCCAACCACCTTTCCAGACAATTTTTTTATTCTGATTTTGAAAACAGCCCAACATATCATTTTACCTTACCTCATCGTGATATTCTGTTGTCTATTATTCAAGTCCTTGGATCAGGAAAAAATAAAACACAATTTACTAGAAAAATGAAAGCAAGCAAACTCACCAGGCATAAGACTAGAAAAAGCTACAGTTCTCTGTCCCACAAAATCCCGACCAATTGGATCGTGGTCCCAAACAAGAAATCGAACTAAAGCTAGTTCTGGCATATGAATAGTGAAAGTAAGAACTTCCTCCCAAACAGGATTAAATCCTAAATGTAAAGAAGTGAAACCAATATGATAATAAAGCAGTCTTTTTATAACAAGAAATACACATTTTAAGACAGATGCTGTTGTAATTTTTCAACACATTTAATCTTGTAGCATAACACATAAAAAAGAACTGCAGACAAAGGAACACAATCACCTAACAAAGCAGTATTAAAAAGATCACTCTCACGCAATATAGAAATAAAAGCAGAACCTACTTTGAGAAATTAGAGGGTGAAAAGGGGCAAGCATTTTCATAGCCATTTGATGGATTTGTGGGAAACCAAAAATTTGCTTTAAACATACAGCAGTATTAGAATTTGCAGCACATGCTTTTTACATCACATCTGTAAATCAAGTACTTGCCTGTTCAATCTGCAAATGGTAAGGTCTCAACCCTGAATGAAATTTGTTTATGGAACAAAGCCATTGTCATTTTACTATAAGTAAGAAAACTAAGGCTGTATGTGGTATAATGCATGTGAACACAGCAGCAGCACAACCATTTCCTTTTGTGGATTTAAAATTCTAAAATGTACCATACTGCAATTCCTGCACTGAACCCAAATGTCCTCCACATAACAAAATATCTTCACAGGGATGTGTGAAACACTAACACAGAATAGTAACTGCACACCCCCTCACTGTAGCAGATGAACAAACAGTGGTCCTGTAAACTTGGATGGTCATGGATGACAATTTAGTGTCACAGTTTAGCAAAGCTGCAGCCCACTAAATTCTAAAATGCCAGTGGTAACGTAGATGTACACAAAGCAACCATTACTCTCATTATAGGGAAACAGCATTGCTCCATTCTTGTTCTGCACTATATGCAAACCATAACATTTGTGCCAGTTAGGCAGTGGAGCATACTGTACATGACTCACATCTATAGGTAGTGAAGCAATACATCAGTGTTACTGTTACTGTACGTGATTCACATCTATAGATACTGCAGCAATGCATCCATGCTGCGGAGCTACTGTACATGACTCACATCTATAGGTAGTGAAGCAATACATCAGTGCTACTGTACGTGATTCACATCTATAGATAGTGCAGCAATGCATCAGTGCTGCGGAGCTACTGTACATGACTCACATCTATAGGTAGTGAAGCAATACATCAGTGCTACTGTTACTGTACGTGATTCACATCTATAGATAGTGCAGCAATGCATCAGTGCTGCGGAGCTACTGTACATAATTCACATCTATAGGTAGTGAAGCAATGCATCAGTGCTACTGTTACTGTACGTGATTCACATCTATAGATAGTGCAGCAATGCATCCGTGCTGCGGAGCTACTGTACATGACTCACATCTATAGGTAGTGAAGCAATACATCAGTGCTACTGTTACTGTACCTGATTCACATCTATAGATAGTGCAGCAATGCATCCGTGCTGCGGAGCTACTGTACATGACTCACATCTATAGGTAGTGAAGCAATACATCAGTGTTACTGTATGTGATTCACATCAATAGATAGTGAAGCAATGCATCAGTGCTGCTGAGCTACTGTACATAATTCACATCTGTAGGTAGTGAAGCAATACATCAGCGCTACTGTTACTGTACGTGATTCAGATCTATAGATAGTGAAGCAATGCATCAGTGCTGCTGAGCTACTGTACATGACTCACATCTATAGGAAGTGAAGCAATGCATCAGTGCTACTGTGTTACTGTACGTGACACATCTATAGGTAGTGAAGCAATGCATCAGTGCTGCTGTACTACTGTACATGACTCACATCTATATACATATTACAGACAATGAACCTCAAAATATGCTGGAAATGCCAGTGACCATAGTATACTACTCTCCACTGTAATTCCGAAGTAATCCAAAGTTCCAGTCTTCCATAGGTGCTTTCCATCCTCCAAGGGTATAAAGTTCTTTATTCTTCTGTCAATTAACATACTCACAGTTTTTATTAGTACTAATTGTACTCTCATATACAATATGCAGTCTGTTCAAATTCTTATGGACAACCATACTTTATGAAATAAGGGGATCACACTTTCCATTGAAACGGAAAGTCATCAACATCTGGTAGAGCTGATTCAGCTGATTGCAATTTACCAGCTTTGCCAGTACAAGAACATACTACAGTGGGGATTTGGGAATATCCTCTTTTTGTCACTATACTGTGATCTCTGAGTTTTAGCAGATATATATATATATATATATATATATATATATATATATATATATATATATATATATATATACCCGTAATTAGCAGGGGGTTGAGGGAGTTGCAGGGGGAACTGCCACCCTGCAAAAACTGTTTTTTTTTTTATCCTTTGTGGATTGATGTTTTGTTTTTCAGCATTTAGGTTTCGATCGTTATATGATCGACCAACTGTAATTTCGATGAAAGGTTATAATTCCAAAATAAGACTCAGCTGACAAACAACTGAACATCAAAAACAGATAAGGAGCATGTGATATTTTCACATAGACACATTGATTACAGCATGGAGGTGTGCAATATGTAATAATAATAATAATAATAAAAGTCAACAGAAAATCATAAAGAACAGATCATCAGAAACTGGAAATGGTGTGTGTCATATTTTCACATGGACTCACTGATTAAAGCATAGGAGTATACAACATGCAATAATAATAAAAGTCTACGATACCTTTACAGACTGTATATTTAGACTATTCTGTTGCCATTGCCTGCACATTTCAGTAAGAACCGAGCTCATGTGTTACCTGCATCAAGCCTTACAATAATGCAATGAATACTGTAATATCCAGCATCTGCATGCTTTCTGCTCTCCTTCCGCTTCATTTTGCATTTCCATACCTGTTCTGCTTCCAGCTCCATTCCATCACTGTGTGAATGACTGGGGGGAACAATGCATGCTTGCAGCATCACAATTCGGTGGTTGCAGTTCTCCAGGTTGCTGTCCCATGGCACACAAGTTGGAATGATTTACTTTTTGCCCTGCATAGAGCTGTGCTTGCTTACATTACCTTATTTTATTTGCGTTTTGATTACCAAATTAAAAGCAAATAAGGAGGGCATATGTGGCTTCTAAGAAGTTCTCATTGTATTCAAAATTTTATACCTCAGCATTTTCTGCAAGGCACATTTTTCATGTTTTTTAAATTTCTAAAGTGACTAAAACAGCACAAAAAATGTTACATTTCTTCATTGTGTTCTTCAGTTTTAAACCATCTATCTTTCATCTGTGTATTTTTACCAAGTCTCTATGTTTTATGTGCACTTAGTAGTTACATAGAAAGAGTGGTATTCATAGACAGAGTGAGCTATGGAGCTGGGCTTTTGTGGCGAATGGCATACAAAAGTGTTTTCATTACACAATGAGACAAGACCTTGTGTGCAATCCTGCCCCACTAATAATGACTCTACTCCCTAATCCTGAGCATTGTCACAACATACAAAACAACAATTTCTCATGCTAATCAGCTCATCTACAATACTATGCAATGCATAAATAATATACAACTCTTGTACATACTGGCCCCAATAGCATAAACAATGGGAGTCAAGTTGCACATAAAGGGATTACATATCATTTGTGAGTGCAGCAATCCCCCTCCACAGATAGAAAATAGTGCTGAGTGACTCGCTAATGCTGTCAGAGCCAGAGAAAAACGCCTTAACATCTTCACTGGACAAGAGTCTCCAATGGTGCAGGCAAACCTTCCATCACAAATAACTATCATAGCTGGCTCACACATTGTGATACTGCAGAGCTGCTACCATTTGGAGTTTACAGATCACCAGATCTTTTCACTAACAAAACACGATAATGATCTCTGCTCTGAATACATGCCTAATGACTGCTATTTTTCAAACACCTTTATTTAACACTTATGACATCGGCACACTTACATTTATATAAAAGTAATCGCATCATTTTAACAAGTTCACATTTACAAACATTATACACTGCATATATTGTTATAGATCCTATAATCTAAGTAACATTACATAAATTATGCAATTTCTTCTTAAACCTCATTCCTCCTCCAAAACATTTTTCTGTATGTATTGTTCCCACAGTTTCCATTCTTCTATGTAATTTACTCATGCCCTTTTCTAAAGATCTCATTTCTTGTTCTTTTACCTCTGTTACAACATTCACTACTTCAACTAGAGCTCACTTAGACTTTGATTTTCTAGTAATTGCTTTTCTATCAGCCACCAGCATTAAACTTAACAAGGCCTTACTATGTCTAGGCAATTCAGATCCAGCATCATTTCCTTAGTTATGCTCATTTGCTTGCCCAGTATTCTGACACACTGTTTTGTAGGGAGTTTTTAAGGTCTGCCAACTCATTATACTCTCAAAACATATGTTCCCTGTTACCACTTTCTTTCCCATGACACTCCATTTGCCATCTACCTGAGGAAAAAATCTTTGGTGTCTGTTTGGGGCATAAACGTATCTATGCAAATACTTCCAGGCAAAATTCCTAAATCTTCTAGACTTTGTTGCATACTTGGGAGTCATACACATGTCCTTCCATTGTTACTTTGTGAATTGCTTATCAAATCTCTCTTCCAAATCTGTGCTGTCCTCGTCTGATTGATTCCTATAGCTATCATGCAATTTTATACGCCCTGCTAATTATCCATTTTTTCATAGCAGCTTCTGTTCTGGATTCAACTAAAAACTCAACCAGTGCAGGGATTTCATTTAGGATTCCCCTATCCCTTTCTCTCTGTCTATACTCTATCAAATGCTGACAGGGGAGGCAGTCACTAGCCTGAAATCCAAATGTCTTCTTGAAGACATCCAATTTTATTACTTTTCCTTCTCTGATTATCTGTTCTCAATACCTTGGTACTTTGCCAGCTTCCTCCAGTAAATTCCAGCCCCTCTTATATATTCTCTGCAGCCCAAATTATGGTCATTCCTACTGTCTGCATCTCCTTTCTCCATTCCCATGTTAGCTTAGTTCTTAGTATACTTTCTGCAACTTGATGAATTTAATATTCTGTGAGACTGTTATTCTCTTCAAGGATCTGTGTCCAAAATCTAATTTTTCCTTATTTCTGGAATCACCCCTATCCAGCCTCTTCATCATCATCCCTTTCCAATTGAACTGTAGTGTTCTGCTTGTGCTATGCATAACAGCCTTAACTGTGTAACTCTAAAGTATCTCTTCAAATCAGCTAATCCTAAACATCCTTGTTCTGTTGGAAGGATCAACTTCCAGCTTGACTCTTGTCCTCTTCCCCTTCCAAATAAAATCCTTCATCTCTTTATTAATTACTATCCACAGCTTCTCATTTAGTTGATAAAAATATGCCTGACCTATGTATAAAACTAAAGGGGCTAAAACATTTTTACTGCTTGTATCTTGCCATCCAAGAGCTTACAATTTCAAAGGTTTTATATTACCTTTTGTTTAGTCTCTTCCCACACATCCTTAAGCTGCATTATAGACATTAGCACTTTATAATTATAGTTTAAAACTGAAATGAAGTGGGATCAGATGGGTCTTTACAGTCTTTAGGTATTATTGCCACCATAGCTTTTTCCAGGATGTCGATGCTTTCCCTCCTATAGAGTACTGTTAAACAAAACCTTCCTCATCTTTATCACTTTCTTCCCTCCTAACTTCCACCAAAACACGATCTATTCCTGGAGACTCTCCTACAGATTAATTATACATCACCATTTTTATCTCATAGCCTCCTACCTTAACTGTTAGTTAAGCCTCCTCTACCTCTAGCCTTAAAATATTTAAGTCTTCCATAAATATTTGCATTTGCGCTTTTCATGATTCCCCTACCTCTCTGCTTTATATAAATTTTAATAAAGTTTAAGAAATATCTCCAATACTTATGCAAGATCTCTGGTTATTTTTATTGTTATAGGCTCCCCAAGTTTAACAATCCTTTCTACTTTCTGTTGCCTATGACATTGTGCCATAAGTTTTTGTGCTCTGGTGTTATCAATAAACAGTTGCTTAAGAGCAACCTTTCTAAACTCATGCATATTATTATGCATATTGTCTAGGTACTCCCTTATTTTCTCTTTATCACTCTGCAATTGCACCTCTTCTTGTTCTGTGGGATTCCCATTATTTTGTAATATTATAATCTTTGACAGCCCCTCCAAATAATTCCTATTAATTAACCAGATCTCTCTGTTTTATTTCTACCCTATTTTTAAACCCCATTTTTATTTTATCCCACTCATTAGCTCTAACTTTTGGAGTATTTTCTATCCTCCCTAAAAACTCCACTACCTATTCCTTAAATTCCTCTCTTTTTAACAGGTAGGTCAGGAAACTATGCTGTCTCATCTTTACTTCATTACTCTGTACTTTTAGTAATTACTGGTGCATGATCTGAAATTGTTATTGGAGGTGTATCAAAGTTCTCAATTAAATGGACATGTTCCTGTGAAATGTAATTTCTGTCACACCTAGTTCAATTACTGTAACTTGAGGAATAATATGTAAATTCTCTCAGAATTCCTACTACAGAATACACATCTACCATGCCAAATATTTTCAGAAATATCTTCGTAAATCTACCTTCTTTTGTTATATGTTCCTTTCTAGGCCCCTCATACACCCTCATTGCTGCAAATCAAATTCTAGTCCCTACCTGTAAGTCACATTCCCTGCTGAAAACTGATTATTTCTGCAAAAAAATTTTAAGCTCCAAAATAACAGTTTTGGGAGGAATATAAATACATACCAGTATAATCCCCATCCTTTGTCAGTAGCCTCTTAGTACTAAAAATCTGCCATTATCATCTTTTTTCCTGTTCTATCATGACTGGAGCTCCTCTAGCAATTAAGAAGTACTCCACTTTTCCTTTGTCCTTGTTATTATGCAGAATATCCATCCTGACATCCTTTTTTTATCAAATTTACATGCTCCCATCTTTCCAAATGTGTCTCCTGGAGCATTGCTATTTGTACTCTGCATTTATTAATATGACTAAGTATTACATTTTTCTGTCTACACCTGTGAAACCATTCACATCCCAAAATAATAAAAAGTGTCACCGTTATGGAAAGAAGTCATTATTACCACTTATTACATATGGTAGCTTATTTAAATGTCTGTTTCCAGTGGTTGTCATACATTCATCCCATTAATAGTTGGCAGGTTAATCCTTTATACAGTTTTTTCTTATCAACAACATTGGAACCGGTCACATTTTTCAAGATTTTTGTTCCAATGAAAACCCTCAAACACCTCATCTCCTACCTCAACAACCCATGATTACAGCCTATTAACTTAAACATGCTTTGGTTTAGCTTTTCTTCTCTGCTTGCCCTGTAATGCCTACATTTCTGAATACCAAAAAAAGAAGAAAGAAAGAGAAGAGGAAGAAAAAAGGCATCTGCTTACTTTAGTGTATATATAAACTATGGAATTCCTTGAAACTACAACTGCAGAAGGTGGGTTATCAAACTTCCACGCTTTCCTGGGAATTTACTATATTACATATTCCCCCAAATGATCTAACTAGATCCCAATTGACCATACTTATGAATATCTTTTTGTTAATGAAACTCTATATAGCAACTAATTGGTTGAATCCATCACACACTTCATGGGACAACTTTAGGAATCTAGCGATAAAACACATACTAGCCCACAAATTACTAATCACTGATCATACCAAACATATAAATAATTGGAAGATCTGGGAACAAATTTTTAACATTATAATGGCTTAATGTGTGGAACCCAGGATAACCCTTGGATACTAATACTATAAAGTAAACTTTAATACTAATCAAAGTATTATAAGATATAATACCTATTGTCTAGACTCTTCAGATGTCTTTTCTTGTGTTAAAATGAAAGCATTCATGTATATAGTGTACATATGTTGTAGGATTGTTTTTTGTAGTATTGTTTGGAAACTACCTGTGTATATCACGCTCAAATATGTGTATGAACAATTGTAAAAGTAATAAAGAATTATAATTGAAAAAAAAAAAATTATAATATACAAGAACTAAATTCTTTACTATAAAATGCGCTATTTATATTGTGAAACTTTTCATAGAAATACGGTTAAGAAATTCTTGTACTTAACACAGTTACCTTTTTTCTTGTTCCTCCTCTCATAGTCCTTCCAAACATTAATGACATGAAATGAGGCAAATGCTTTTAAGTTCCTCACAAGTTTAACAAAGTCAACAAAACTGAATTATTTCCACTTATTCTTATACAGCCATATTTCACAAATGCAATGTATGCTTTGCAGTCTCACATTTATTCAATAATTTCTGTGTTGCTGGTTTTCTTTCTGTTCATATCCATCTCCCAACTCCAGATTCTGGTTTAATTCCACAGTATCCCCAATTTTTCTGGTTAACTCCGGTGCTGTTCTCTTGCTCTCTCTCAAGCATTTTACTTTGAACCATGGAAAAGGTTACAATGGCAAAGCCTCTCTATGTGCTTTAGAACCAGAAGGATGAGAAGTAGAGTCCCCTTCTGTATGATGGCTTATTTATTTATTTTTGGACAAACTTTTACACTTCTTCCTTAGCCTGGCCTGCATCAAAAAATGACTGACCCTACAAAGAAATATTCTGAAGACAGCTGAATACAGCAGCTTGAATCTAACATCTGCCACCCAACATTCTCTGATTAATGGAATACATTTATTTATCTTCTGCCTGATCTACAGTGAATAATCACTTCCCTACTCTGCTGTCTTGAATTTTTAATACTTGGCCCTTTTGCCACAGTTTTGTTAGGATCAACTCATTTTGCTGGCAGGTTTGCATCTTTACTAATAAAGGTCTTGACTGCTTTCTCATGGCCATATTTGAAGCATATACATGGTGTGCCATTTCAAAGTTCCTTCTGTGGAATACCTGTCCAGTTGCTTATGTGTGAATTCATAAAATTAATACAGTCTGTTCACTTTTGAAACAACTCTTTTTGAGCAGTCTCATACTCAACCAGCGTTTTCTTCATTTTGACCTCTAATTTTTGCACGTTAATCAGCTCTTTAAAGCTTCTTTCATTTTTCCACCCTTTTATTTGAGTTGATATATTCCTTGTGTTTCATTTATTTTAATCAGCTCTAAGCACATGTGACTCAGTTTTCCTCTAGATTACTAGAAGCCATGTCTTGCACCACAGCTGGAGCTTGCATTGCTTGTTGCTGAACAGCTGCTGGACTTTTTTCAGTCACTGTTTTCTCTTCACCTTTTCTAGTTGATTTTCTTTCAGGCACTCTTAGTTGTTTCTTTACAGGCATCTAGGCAGTGGACTTACTAACCAGTAACTGAATTTTACTCAAGCTGACAATATCACTGTCTGCTGTTTCTCAGTTTCTGTTTTCACAGTGGGAGAGCTGAAGTTAAGCTTTTGATCTCTGTACAGCGATCTTGGAAGTCGCCCAATCACTGTGCCTTTTTATGTCACAGTAAGGCATGGTGGGGAACCATAGCACAGCGATATAAGCCAGCTTACTAAGGAACAGTATGCCTTACCAAGTATCTACGTGTAACTACTTGACAAAGCATAATGTAGCATGGCAAACTGCCTTCCCTCCTCAGTACAGCAGCACTCAGTATGCAGTGTTGGATAGGTGCTCCTATGTGCCATTAATAAAACTAGAATGGGTATTGCATGCCACTGCAGGCTATCATAATTCATGCCTATGAATCTTGGTATGCCCCCGAGGCATATAACACAGTGCGCTAAGTGACTATCTGCTTCTGGGCAATACGCCTAAAACTACTAAGGCTGATCCTAAGTATATGGCCATTTTCCATGTACTAGTCACGAGTACTCCTTAGTCTTAACCTATATTCTCTCAGCCAGCAATGGAGAAAATCATGGCTGTTGAAAAAACAATACTTGAGGTTCTCTAACTTTCAAAGTTTAAAACATATTTTAAGTAAACAAAACACTGCTTAACCTTATGAAATGGAATACAGTAAAAACTTACCATTATCATCAACTACTCTGGTTTGCTCTTTACAACAATCGACTGGAAAACCGATGATTTCAACTTCAACGAAAGGGTCAATTATCTAACAAGAAAACAAGGGATTTAATACATGATCTCTTAACATAGACTCAAACATATAATTAGAAATGCATTAAATGTAAAAACAAATACTAACAATCCATGGACATTACAGCACACGTTAAAATAGTAAGAATGGAGAAAAAGAACTCATGGTAATGTATATCCACTTATGAGGGCCAGCCATGTGTTTGTTGCATAATTGTTGGGCTAAGGCTTCTGATGATGTTAAGGTACTCCCTTATCCTGGGTATCTTTACAACATACACACTGAAGTCACATGCTGATTTCAGTTCCATCACTTCAGTCAGTAACAAACATTTCTTCACACGACTATTAAATCACTTTTTCAGAGTCCTTACTTATTTAGTAGCTGGAGTAATTTTCAGGCATAGGAATTGTTCCGTTTTTCCCTCCTCTCCGTAAGACAATGTTAAGTTCTTTACCACAAGGACTTGATGCTTGATTTATTCAATGTAAACCTTCTGGCATTTTTCATTCATTCCATCATAACAGTATGCCTGACTTGAAACCGTCTGTTGATACATTCCCATTCAATGCACTGCCTATGGTAAGACTTAAGATGCTGCCTTCACAGCTAGGCTGCATATCTTTGACTATAGTGTTAAAAGCAGTCATGCATGGCCTATTAATTTTCTGGACATTATACCACTGAAGCACCTACTTTCTGATAGACTAAACCTGTGCTTTGTTTCTGCCTCTACATCTGCTATCACTGAATATGAACAGCAAAGTTCTAAAGCAGACATTGTCACTATACCTGCCACATGGTTCATGCACAGCGCAGATGGCCAAAAAAGCATGACTTCATTCTGCTCAGTCTTCTGGCTGCTCCCATTTTAAGATTCTTGATGCCCAGGATGCACTCATGCCAACACACTGCTTACATTAATTAAATTCCATGTACAGTCCACCCATCTGAATCTAGTGTCCTACAGCAGATAATGGCTTCAGCAATGGCAAGGTATGGCTATCTTCTACTTATTGACCAGTACCACTGACAAATACAGTGAAAAAAATAGGTTCTGAGACATTTGGCCTTCCACTTAGTATTTGATCTATGAGCTATATATAATAACATCATCATCTTTAACGGTGACATGTTAAATGACCACACCAAATGTGTGCACTTGCACTGTTTCCCACCTTTCCTGTTAATAGCCTAGTCCAGATACAGAGTTGCTGTATCCAGGACTGTTGGTAAGCTTCTGAGCCCCACAAGCCTTTCTGTGTTGGAGGGAAGCCTTCTAGCTTATCAGGGGGAGTGGTAAGCACTAGGTAGCCAATCTACCACAAGAGGAGTGGTTCTGGCCCAGAAATTGTAGTTTATTGGGCGTTTGGGCAGTTTTTTCCATCTCTCTCAACTTTCTGGTTTTAAAGCCTGTGTTCGTGCTTGATCCCTGAAATACGAAAACCAAGTCAGCAGCACTTTGTCCCAACACCAGAAAAATATCAGGAATCCATTAAGAATAAAAAACATTTAATTTAAGCGCTTTTCGTCGCCAAAATATGGCAACTTCTTCAGAAAAACATACAAAGTTTCAAACAGCAATATATGAGCAGTTAATTCATGTCACTTGCTAGACACACCTCCAACTAATACATTTCTTTAAAAAGACCTTCACTAAAAAACACACGTTATTCATAAGTAAAAAATACAAAATAAATTAGCTGCAAGTTTATCGAGACAAAAGTCTCATCAATTATGTTATTAAATATTTAGTAAACCAAAAGAAAACTGTTAAAACATTAGGTTCAAACAACATTAAATTCAAACCACAATACAACCCAACCTCAAATACGTCCCTCCGGTGTTTTGTTCAACTAAAATAAATGAAAATATGTTCACAAATTTTACCAATTACCGTTTCAGGCTTCTTAATTTCAATAGACAGGCAATATTGCAAGCATCGTTCAAACCTGGGGCCACAAATGCGTTTAAGTGAATTTACCATCCTAATTCATGTTTTTCTAAAAGTAAATTCAGTGGACCACCTCTCATATTAGTTTGAATTTGATCTATAGCCTTGAACAAAAATTTGTGGCCCAGATTGTTCGCGATATGTCTTGCTAATGGATTATCCGTCTTATTGACAGAAATAGCATAGGTGTGTTCATACACCCCATCGCACAGTCTACGTTCGGTCTTCCCCATGTAGAATGCGGGGCAACAAACACACCTTGCTGTATAGACAACCAGTCTAGAATTACAGTTAAGTTTGAATTTAATCTCAAACGTGTTGCCATTAATACAAAAAGTATTACCTACTTCTATGAATCTACACATCTTACAAGATTCACACACGGTCATTCCTGCATATCTATGTATTTTAGTCTGTTGACCACCACTTTCAAGTAAATTCTTGAGGTTGTAACCTCTACGGAAAACTATATTTGGAGCTGGACCCAGTTTACTAGATAGTAAATTGTCACTTAGAATAAACTGCCAGTTTTTGTATAAGATGGATTTGACTTGGCCACTATCCATACTAAAGGTGGTAATAAAGCCACCCTTAAAGTTAGGAACTAAAGTTTGTAATGTATCTAATTCACTAGGCAGGCTATCCTCCATATGGTGAACCAGTCTATCATTTTCTAAGTTGTTTAAACAAAGAATGGGGGAAACTACCTCAAGTCTTCTTTTTTCAGAAACTTCACTAACTAAAGGTCCAACTAATTCACTAGGGTACCCACGTTGTTCAAACATCCTCCTTAATAGATCACATTCCTGATAGAAGTCAAGCTCAAGTGTAATCATCCTAGCTGCCCTTATTAGTTGACCTTTTACAATAGATCGCTTCTGATGAAACAGATGGCAGCTAGAAAAATGTAAAAACGAGTTACAGTATGTATGTTTTCTGAAAATCTGGGAAACAAACCCCTTGTTGACTTCATCTTTTAACAGTCTGGCATCTAAAGACATGCTTCTGGAGCATTTCTCCCCGGGCCTCCACTGAAAACAGGATCTGTGGAACCTAGTTGGACTTTCCCGGTCAACAAATGTTAAATAAATAAAAAATAAAAATAAAAAAAGTAGCCAATCATGTCTGTGTGGAATGTAGATGTAAATACAAGGAATTAATTCAGTTGTAGAATTCAAAAATGAAATAAATGTTTTAGCTTGTATATCATCACCATTGAATAACACAAAAATGTCATCCAAGAAATGGATGTAAAAAACAAGGTTCGCCCTGAAGTGCTCAGCTTTGAAAACAAAAGTTCTTTCCCAGTACGCCATTACCAGGTTAGCAAAACTGGCACCACAGGGCGACCCCATAGCAACACCTCGTTTCTGCAGACAGAATTCCTTATCAAAAAAGAAGTAATTATTTGTAAGAATAATGTCCAATAAGGACTCCACTAAGGTAATTTCATGTAATGGGGCATCCTTAGATCTGAGTAAAAGGCTCACCCATTCAATCCCTTCTAAATGTGGAATGGAAGTATACAAGTCTTTAACATCGATAGTTAGAAAGTTGTGACTGAGATTGAATTCCAGTTTATTAATATTTTCTAAGAAAGTCCACGAATCCTTACATACCTGTGGTTCTGACACTAGATATATTTTCAAAATACTATCCACTACCTTGGCACAGGGATATGTTATAGAACCCCTGCCATCTATCAATGGTCTCATGGGGGGGGGGGGCTAACATATCCTTGTGGATTTTTGGTATCCCAAACATGATTGGGATTTTTGGCCAAGGTAGAGAAATGAAGTTATATGTGTCAATATCAATAATGGCATCTATAAACAGGTCATTGAAGTAACCTCTAATCTGTTTACAAGCAGTATTGACCTCACTCAAGGAAGCTTTAGAATATGCTTCAGTGTCTAACAAGTTATGCCTTCTCGCTATGTAGTCATGTTGGTCAAATACTACTAATCCCCCACCCTTATCAGGTTTAACCACCCGTACGTTAGCATTACTCAAAGAATGCAATAGTAAGTTTTCATTTTGGCTCACATTGTTTAATCTTTTCGATAAAACAGTATACTGAGAGTTTGAAAGGTGTCTGAAATCTAGTTCACACACCTGTTCGAACATCCTCAGAGTAGGGTGAAGTGGGGGGTTGTAGGTACTAGCCACTCTCAACCCATAATCCCCAGAGTTACTGTTACCAAATAATAAATTAAAATTTAACTTTCTCACAAAGTTTTAAATCTGTAACTGTTTTGACAAGGTTGAGTGGTTTATCAGGTACAAATGTACTACCTTTAGCTAGTAACTTGACTAAAGTAGAATCAATAGGAAATGATGAAAAGTTATAGATATTTAAGTCACTGTCTCTATTAGTAACAATGTTCAAAGCAGGATTGTTATCAGTTGTCATTTCCTGCGTTTGAAATTGCATTGATTGCTCTTCTGGTTCTGTTGAAGTGATCTGTTCTTTGGAATCGCCCCTGTGGAACTGTCTTTCTGAAAATTTTCACAGTTACTGTTAACAGGGGTACTGTTATAACAGGGGTACTGTTGTTATTAATCACTTGTTGTTGGTTACGGTCATAGTTGTTACTATTGTTATTGCGAATCTGTTCACTACGTTTGAGTTGCTTTATCCAGGACTGTTGGTAAGCTTCTGAGCCCCACAAGCCTTTCTGTGTCGGAGGGAAGCTGTCTAGCTTATCAGGGGGAGTGGTAAGCACTAGGTAGCCAATCTACCACAAGAGGAGTGGTTCTGGCCCAGAAATTGTAGTTTATTGGTCGTTTGGGCAGTTTTTTCCATCTCTCAACTTTCTGGTTTTAAAGCCTGTGTTTGTGCTTGATCCCCACTTTTCCCATAACTAGACTAATCCAGGTACAGATTTGCTGTATCTAGGACTGTTTGTAAGCTTCTGAGCCCCCCAAGCCTTTGTGTTGGGGTGCAGCCTTCTAGCTTATCAGTGGGAGTGGTAAGAACTAGGTAGCCTGTTTACCACAAGAGGAGTGGTTCTTGGCCCAGGGATTGTAGTTTATTAATCATTCAGGAAGTTGTCCATCTCTTTCAACTTTCTGGTTTAAAAGACCACATCTGCACTTGTTTTCCATCTTTCCTGTAACTAACCTACTGAAAAGCACTAGAAAGCCTTAAACTGATACAAGCCTTCTAGTTTAAAAGAGAGACTTTGGAGTGATTGAGTATCAGTTTTCTGTATTTTCTTGCTGTACTTAACTGTTTTCCGCCTAAACGCTGATTTTTCCAGCACTTACTGTGATTTAAAAGCTTGTTTTTTTACATATTGTACTTATTTGACTGCCTGCACTTTTTAAAAGTTGTTTTTTGTTTAAATAAATTTTTAACTGTTGTAGGCTACACACTAAAGTGCGATAGCCGTTTCTGATCGCTTGTAGTCATTTAAAGCTGTTTTAAGTGTACTTTTTACTGTTTTTGCCTTATCTTTTAAAAAAAAAAAAAAACAAAACAAAAAAAAAATTTTTTGTTTCCCGCCTTTCTAAGCTACTATAGTCCAGTTTTCAGGCTAGTGCTGAATTCAGGGCTATGTTACAAGTTTCTGAGTTGCCGATACCTTACTTGAATAAAGGGAAGTTTCTCTGTTCACCTGTGAGAGAGGGGAACTTTGAGCAGCCATCTGCCCCTGGAGGAGTGGTTCCAGCCCAGAAGTTAGTAGTTTAAAAAATGTGTTTGCGCGGTTTTGTGTGCCGGGAAGCACCGGTTAGCTAGGGTTAAATTATTCCCAGCTCCACTAAGTCTCCTCTTCAGTTTTTTCACTTGAAACTAGTCTAACTCTCAACCTAAGCACTCAAAAAGCATCCTACAGTCCAGCACTTGCTCAGACCTAATAGCAAGCACTAATAAACCCCGACACTTGACTGCCCAGCAGGGCAAGGCTCTTTAACCACCCCTCACTGACTAAGCAGCTCACCCTACTATTCAGGCATGACCAAAGGGCAACTTCAGGTGTACTCTCCAGTCCAGCTGGTGAATCTGGGTATCCTGATGCAATGTTACAACTACCTCATGTACACAGACAGCCCTCTCCTCCTACCACAAAACACTAACATATGCGAGAGATGCAATTATACAGCCAAACTGGAGGCTAAGATCTCTCCAACCAAGACTGGAACAGACAGTCATAAGGAGAAGGTTAACACTTGTATCACATCTCCAGCCTCACACAGACCCACTAAACCAGCACTGTTAAAAAATACACATAAATACACAAAATAATACTCGGAGGCTCCAAATAAAAACTTGCAAAAGCATCAGAGAGCTCCAAAGCAGACACCCACAAAACCTGCACGTCCCGTCACAAACCAGACAACACATAAAACACAAAATCAATATGCCGCACAATTACAGCCCTTAAGGTGAAATAACATACTTAACACACTAGTAATAGGTGACTCAGTAGTCAGGCACACTGACGCCCCATTCACTAGGCTGGACAAGGAGAAGGTTACTGTTAGCTGCTTATCGGGGGCAGAATCTGCCACATAACACAAGCACTCAGGTAACTCCAGAACAAGTACAAATATGACTCTGTCATTGTTCATGTTTGTGTGAATGAGCTGAGACGTACCTCCCTGGACTACATGAAAAGAGACATGAAAGAGCTCTCTGATCATGTAGCCCAGGCGGGTATGACCCTGACCCTGAGTAGCATCCTGCCCTCACCAAGAATGATACCTCAGCATAAAGAAAAAATTATCAATTTCAACAATTGGCTAAGCTTCTGGTGTCATTCAAAGGGGATCCAGTGTCTGTCAGCCTGGGATGACATGCTCGACAAGCCACGTTGCTTTGCAAGAGATGGCTTGCACCTGTCAATCTTGGCTTTCGAATACTGGCCAAGGCTCTTGCTGCCCCCATAGTGCCTTTTTTAGGCAAGGCTCAAAATTCAAACCCACCACCGTAAACAGCACAAAATGAGGATTATGCTACTCAACACCAGGAGTTTAAATCTCAAAATGCATGCACTCGAAGCACTCCTAAGTATGGAGAAAGTAGACATCTGTGCAGTAACTGAAACCTGGTTCAAGGCTCCAGAGAGCACATCAGCACTACTGGGCTACAACTCATACCACACATTTCGGCCACAGAACACAGACTGAAACACAAAAGGTGGGGTTTTATCCATATTCATCAATGATACCCACACCTCCAGGTTAGTGGCGCAGCATGATACCTCTGAGATCATCCATGTGCAACTAACATCGGGCACATCTGCAATGCAAATTGTGGCCTGCTACAGATCACCCTCCATGACCCAGGACCACCACTCCGCCTTTCTGGAGACACTGGAAAACATGACGGTCCTACCGAACACCCTGATATTGGGCAATTTCAATTACCTACCATTCACTGGGAAAATTACTTGAGTACAAACTCCCAGGCTCAGCGCTTCCTGGAATTTATCAACTCAAATGCCCTGGATCAGCTGGTAAACTCCCCCACTAGAGGCCACAACATATTGGACCTGGTCATCACCAACATGGGCGACAGGTGGTATGTACCGGAGGTCAACCCGTCACTGGTTAGATCAGACCATAAACTAATCACCGTGGATGCCCCCACCCCAACCAAGGAAACCACAGTGAAAAACTTTTCTAAAGCAAACTTCACCTTACTTAAGGCAGAGGTGGTAAGTTTCACAGCCCCCACACTAAAGGATAACACTGCTCAAGATGCATAATCCTTTAAAATTGCACTCTATGAGCACCTACAAGGATGCATGGATCGTGCCATCCCTAGCAAAACCAAGACTCACTCCTATAAGAGGAGGAAACCAGTCTGGTGGACCCCTGCCATAAACATGTTATACAACAGAAGGAGTAAACTAGTTCAGAAAAAAGCAAATCCCAAGAAGGAAAAACATCTCTGATCAGTATCAGTAAGAAACTAAGGCCCCTCATAAAATCATCCAAGGCTAACTTCGAAAGAAAAATACCCAAGGATTCGAAAAATAACCACAAAGCCTTCTTTAGCTATGTCAAGAATCTAAGTGGCAACTCGCAGATATGCTCTGAGCTAATGCAAAATAGCACAAAATATACTGAACCTACTGATATTGCCAACATCCTGGCAGATAGATTCAGTGCAAACTTCACCTCCCTCTCACCTTCAAAAGAGCCCACATCAATACTGTAAAAGTGTAGTGTCCCAGAAATCACAGAAGCACAGGTGAAAACAGCCCTTTCAAAAGCCAAAAACACAGCATCAATGGGGCCAGATGGTGTCCCAGGCTGCATCTTGCACGAACTACAGAATGAACTAACCCCCCCACCTAAACACGCTGTTCAACCTCAGCCTCTCCACAGGCTACGTGCCCATAGAATGGTGCACAGCAACGGTTACTCCACTCCACAAAAAAGGGGCCACAAGTGAATCTGGTAACTATTGCCCCATGAGCCTGACTAGCCTGGTCTGCAAGTCTATGGAGCACATCATCATGGAAATCATTAACAAAGACATTGGAAACCTCAAAACACTTGACCCGACCCAGTTTGGCTTTGTTAAGGGCAGATCATGCCTACTAAACCTGGTTGACTTCTTTGAGTCAGTCACCAGGGCCATAGACGATGGAAAGGTGGTTCACACAACCTACCTTGATCTCGTCAAGGCGTTCAACACCATTCCTCACTTGGGTATTATAGAAAATCTCACCAGCCTGAACATAAACCCCTACATCACAAGATGGGTTGCCAACTGGCTTACAGACAGAACTCACACGGTAAGAATAGTGGGCTCCAGGTCCGACTCTAAACCAGTCAAGTGGTGTCCTGCAAGGCTCGGTTCTGGGACTCCTACTATTCGGCATATATTTCTCAGAAGTACAGGCAAACACAAGAGAACTATGGCTAACCAAGTTCGCCGATGACTGCAAACTGGGAGCCATAACTGACTCTCCGGCTGACACAGACATCCTTCAAAAAGGCCTTACTGAGACAGACACCTGGTGTCAAAGTCATGGCCTCAAGCTAAATGCCAAACAATGCATAGTCATCCCATTTGGGAAAAACAAAACATACATGAATTACCACATAGGCAGCACCCCCCTTAATACAGAAGAGGTAATAAGAGATCTGGGGACCCAGGTAGATAGTAATCTCTCCTTTGACAATCATATTGCCAATGTAGTTAGGAAATCCTTCTATGTGGCCCATCTAATTACTAACGGGTTCGCATCTAGAAATAGAGAGGTTATAGTGCCCCTCTACTCATCACTCATCAGACCCATCATAGAGTACAATGCCCCATTTGGTATGTACCTCACAAGACACTTCCAACTCAGAAAGACCACAAAAGTACCTCACCAAGAGGATTACTGGCCTCAAACATATGTCCTATGCAGACTGACTGAAAAAACTCCGGCTGTACTCAGGGGCATATCGCTTACTCAGAGGTGATTGCTGCCTGACTTACAAAGCCATGTCCAACTCAAAATTGATGGACATGCTCCACCTAAAGAAATCCAAGTCACTGCGAGCCATGCGCTCTAGTGAGCTAAACTTCGCCACAACAATAAATAGAACATGCTGGAGGGATAGATTCCTGACACAGAGACTCCCCATGCTTTGGAACAAAATTCCTAACTACATTAGGCAGAGCCCCTCACTAACACTCTTCAAGAGAAGCCTTGACGAGTGGATGGGTAACAGAAAATACACCCCTAGGATCACTTCATTGGCTCTGCTTGACAGAGGCTTAGTTAATTAATCAATGGGAGGGCGAAAGCCAACACACTCTGGCTAGGCTTATAAATGCCCTCAGGCAGATAGCCTAGTACCTACCTATGAACCTATGTTGGTAAGGTAAACGTCAAAAGTAAAGAAAGTTTCTCTGTACTGCATCCCACTTGTGTAAAACCATGGACATTAATTTGCTCTGGAAAAATAAATTTGTGTACTGGAAATAGAGTCAAACTCCTAAATGATGAAAACTGTAGAAGCTATGAGGAAGATAAAAATTTATTTCTGAGTGGACTGTTATTAATTACGACAGAACAACTCACAGACAGGGGAGGAAAGGTTTAGGAGCAATACTCAAGTACAGTCATAAAAGTGAACATAATATAACACATATTCTGACTGATCACTGTTGCAGTAGCCTAAGATAAATGGGTTATACCACGCAGATGACCAGCCAGCCAGCTTTACGAAGATTAAGAGCACCTTTCATGTCCCTACATGCCTAGAGCTGGAGCAAAGCTTCATATAAAAGACAGAGAAAAAATCTTCAGAGCCTTTTTGCCGCAAGAAAGGAGGCTACAGCCCTGAAAGTAACAAATCGCAGGAAAAAACTCCCCTTGCAATTTTATACACCCACATCCTGGCAGAATTTGTAAAAAATAAATGTGGCTATTGCAAAAGTGATCAATTAGAATATCTGCTATTATGACAAGTTCACTTAAACAACTGTACAGTATTGTCCTACTTTACAAATCATTGTTGCAGAAGCCTAAAAAAATGGGTAAATTAATTACAGGGAGGAGAGGGAAATTCATACATTCAAGAGCCCTTGGAGAATGGTCAAAGCAAAGCCTGTTCTGGATCTGGAAAGGAATCCATCAAATATCTGGAATCCACCCCTACCCAAAAAGGCACAAATGAAGCCAAGTTCCTGGTAACTTAGGCCTGACCCTGCCAGGAATTGCCTTTTTGTGGTGGGTATAACAAAAGGTAACATGAGACAACCATTTGGACATAGCCTGCTTTGACACAGGCTGTCCTTTCTTTCTTCAAGGCAATGAACAACTATCAAAGTTCCTAAAAGATTCTGCTCTGTCAAGATATCAGCTGAGCTGATTATGATCATGTAATGATGGAATATTTTTTATTCCTCATTTTTAGGTTCTGGAAAGAAGATAGGAAGATGGATAGCTTGGCTCAGAGAAAACTTGGATACCACGTTAGGCATAAATTAAGAATTAGTTCTTAAGTAAACATCAAGTTTGTGGAAATGAGATAAGGTAGATCCTCCATAAGAACCTGCAACTCCGATAATCTTGTAGAGGTCAAGGCAATTAGTAATACTGTTTTCAATGTTAAGAACCTCAAATCACCCTTATGTGCCTGTTCAAATGGAGTAAGAGTTAGTTTTTCCAAAACAAAATGAATATCCCAAGGAGGAGCTACCTGTTTCCTAGAAGTGTGGTATGCAACATCTTTTCAAAAACGTTTTCACATTAGATTGCATTGAAAGACAGGAACCATGGGCAAACAAACAAAAACAGAAGAGCTAATGAACCTTAATGGAGGAACAAGACAAGCCAGAGGATAGCAACTGACACAAATGATGCACAACCAGAGACACTAGCATGGAAATAGTGCTGGCTCTTGGCAGCAACTGGAAAATATTTTGCATTTCCCAATATACAATTTTTCAGCAGTAAGGGTTCTTGCCTCCTTCAATATCTGCTGCAAGTCTTCAGAAAACAGGTGCATGAATGGTATTAAGATTCTATCATCCAGGCATTTAGATGCAGATGTTTGGGGGGTGGGATGCATCAAACCCCCCTCCTGTGTGATTAGGTCTAGGGGAAGCTTGTGATAATTACCCTTCACCATTTCGAATAGAAGGGAGAACCATGGTTACCTGGGCCAGATGGGAGTCACCACAGTGATCTTTGGAGAGTCCTGAATCTTCAGAATGACCACAGATATTCGGGAAAGGCATATAGGAACATACATGTCCAGGGGAAAGAGAATTTTAATGATACTATAAAGAAAAATACTATACTAAGGCACTGGGTTTCAAGGATGGTGGTTTACAGGACTTCCAAGATGGCTGGATACTGATTATGCAGCTTAATTTCAGTTCTCGCAATGGGAAAAAAAGAAAATGAGAGATAAGGGCTAGTAAATCTGACAATCGTAAAATAATTCAGTTACTAGCTAATGAACATACTGCCTGGATGCCAGAAATTAGAGAGCCGGAAAGAAAATCAAATAGTAAATGAGAAAACAACAACTAGGGAGACTCGTGCAGCTCTAGCTCCAGTTTTGGTGCAAGAGATGGTTTCCAGTAATTTAGAGGAAAAAATAAAATAAAATGTCAGAGCTCTTTAAAATAAATAAAACGTTAAGAGTATATAAGCTCAAATAAAAAAGGCTGGAAACATAGAAGGGGCTTTAAACAGCTATTCAGGTGAACTGATAAAATGGCAAAAATCAGATGTTGAAATGAAGAAAATGCTGGCTGAGAATGAGACTGCTCAATAAGAGCTGTTTCAAAAACTGACAGTTAGAGGAGACAGCACACAGAGAAAACTTGAGATTTTCTGCTGTAACAGAGAAAGTTCAAGGAACAGACTGCATTAGTTGAAATTAATTAATTAATTATATTAAGTGAATGCACAAATACAGAACTAGACTGGTATTCCACGGCAGGATTTGTTATTGAAAAGGCAAATTGTGCATATGCTCCAAACATGTACCTGAAAAAGCAGCCAAGACCTATATTAGTAAGGATATAATTATACCTGCAGAAAGAGTTGATCCTGACAAAACTGTAGCAGAAGGCCAAAGCATTAAAAACTGGAGGCAGTAGAGTGCATGTGAAAAAAGATTATTCAGTGTAAACCAGGAAGAAGAGAAGCGAATCTTTCCCAGCAATCAGGAAGTGTCAATGGCAGGTGAGAGATTCAAGCTGCTGTATCCATCTTCAGAATATTTTTTCCTGGAGTATCAAAGTCATGTTTATCCCACATGCTCTGTCCTCTAATTCTACCCTTTTTAGAAAGATCTCTTCCTGAGCAGTCTCATAACTCAGACATCCTTTCCTTCATTACAGCCTCTGATTTTTGCAGTTTTTATCGACTCACCGTAATATTGATTTAAAGCGTCTTCCATTTTTCCAGTCTTTTGTTATTTGATTTGATATACTCCTTCAGTGTTTTGTTTATTTTAATTAGCTCTGAGCACATCTGACTTATTTTCCCTCTAGATTACTGGATGTTATGTCTTGCACTAAAGCTGAAGCTTGAGCTACTTTTTGATGAAAAGCTGCAGGATTCTTCTCAGCTAGTGTTTTCTGCTCCCGTTCTGGTGGTTGATTTCTTTCAGGTCCTCTAACTTTTTTCCTTGTTTTCATCCAGGCAGTGTACTTACTAGCCAGTAACTGAAATTTACCCAAACAGACAAATTCAATGGCTCTCTTTTCTGAGTTTTTGTTTTCCACAAGGAGAGCTGAAATGAAGCTGTTAGTGTGCTGACATATTGGAAGTTAAAGTTTTGTTTTAACAAAATTTTAAAAGAAGGCAAAACACCAACATCTTGGAAGAAAACTGTGCTGGTGGTTAATAGCTACTGCAGACAAAGACCCTGTTTCATATAGGCCCATTTCCATTTTAAACCATGATTATGAGGTGTAAGTGATTGCTTAAATGTAGCATGCATGATTGCTGCAGTTGGTGTCATTTTATATGGCTGTGGAATGGGTCCTGATAAGTTGGATGGATGAACATGCAACAGCTAGGTAGAATGTAGTGAAAATATGGGTTCTAGCTGTAGTGTACGTCACTAAGCAACCTTTCAACTGCAGATTTAATGACAGTTTTAAAGAGGAAATGTGGCTGTTCTGGATACTGAGTTAAGGGTATGGTGGATATTGGTGGGTTACGGTTAAATAATTTGTTGCTCATTAGTGGTGGGCTACAAATTTGATCCAGTGTTCATTTATGTTGCCTATAGCTTGACAGGATTTGCTTGATGCTTTTGGAAATACATTATGACCACTGAACTATTTAACAGTATTCCAAAATAGTTCTGGAGTGCCGCATCATTCGTGGCATTGCCTAATGTATGAAACAAACAGTATCAATAACTGTCCTCATCAGCAGATTAAGTTGTAGCTTTTCATTCAGCCAATGCTTAGTCACTATTCTTACCTTTTTTGCTCAAGCTCATAAGTAATCTGTGGTTACTCAGGTCTCTGTCTGTGAGAGTAAAATATGTATTGTAATAAAAACAGTAGATTGTAGGAAGCTGCAGGGGTTACTGCATGGCCATCTTAATGACAGACTGATGTCCAGTCTATTTGTTGTAGTTGTGGCTATGTTTCTGATAAGAACAATTTTAGGTACTTGATAAAGTTCAGTTTCCATATAGATAACAAAGGACAATGGTTGCGGACAGAGAAGAGAAAAGGATATGTAAGGAGTGCAGTTGTTCTGGCATATTAGTAATAAAGTCAGTAAGAAAGCTTTTTCCACTGTTGCTCCTTGATCTAGTTTCAGTAGTTATCATTTGATAATCTGATAATCCTTTTGAACTATAGGAACATGCTGTTGGTGAACACATGTAAGCCTCCCCAATTAACATTAAAGCCTCCTAATACTATCAGTCTGTTATATCCAGTTTGTGTCGGCATTATTGTTAGGGTACCTTGTACAGGTTTTGGAGAAGAGGGAGTGGGAAAACACATTTTCTAGTAATATCTTGGTATGGCCCTCTACCAAAATTGATACAACTATCCAGTTATGGTAGATGTCCATGCTGGAGTTAATGTTAGCAATTAGTGTCAGGAAGACATCTGCATTTTTAGGGACTAGTGTTTCAACTCCTTCTCCTAATCTAGGCCAGTAATCGTATCTATGGATATGTTCAATGAAAGGGGAAATCCAGCTACTTATTTTTAACCATCATTTACCAACTAAGTTCAATGAAAGGTGGAAATCCAGTTATTTACCTTTAACCATCATTTAGTAACTGATGTTAATTTGCTTTAAAACTCTGTTATCCTGGCTTCAAGAAGTGACCAGTTTTTATTGATATTGCCAATGTTCCTGTATACTACTGTTAAGAGTTTCTGAAGGACTTGTGCTATTGTGAGTGATTTCATTAGCACTAGGAGATAGTAGGAGTTTCTGGATTGAGTTCAGTGTCATAAGATGTAGAATAATTAGTAATGTTACATATATTTTTGTAGAACAGGAAGAGAATGCATTGACTGGCATCTGTTTAATAATTTTAGCATTACAAAAGGTGAGCTTTTTGTTAAAGTTGGGGCATATGGTAGGAACTTATGTTAACAGTACTCAAATTATACTATTTTAACAAAGTGAGGTTGTTTGTGATATGCTTTGTGAGATATATTTGAACAGGAGAAATCGAGAAATAAATAGTTACTGGGTGCCAGTTTGTTCAGTAGAAACAGTGTAAGTAGTAATAGCACTAAGGTCACTGTTAAGGTAATACGCAGACTGGCTATAGCAATAAAAACTGGGAAGTGAGTCATGAGGATGTAAAGCTGGGCGTTGTACAGTTGTACAGACAGCAGCAGATAGGTTAAGAAGATGGGGTGGTGGCTTGATACAGCGATGCACAGGAAGTGATGCAGGGTAGTAGTTGTTGCTTGAACAAATAAAGCAAACAGTGCAGGGAGGTGTGAAGGAGAGCAGGGCAGACAGAAACAAAGCAGAGCAGAGATTCACTTGATAAAGACTTTCCCCTCAAAAAGCAAGAAACAGCTAGCTACAACATGTGGCAAGGAATAGAGAAGGCATCCTGAAAACCCCCCAGAAAACCTCAGATGTTGTAAAAGCAAGGATACAGGAATGTATAAATAGGAGAGAGAACAATGCATAGAGAATGCAACACTCATATTATAGTGTTCTTCAGTTCGCTTTTCTCCCACAATGCATTTGGCATCTACATAATAAGACAGAGTACATAAGATAGGTTTGTTTCTGTATCCAGGAGATGATGAAGAAGAAATATAGCTAGATGCTCGAGGAGCTACAGGACTTCTCACTTGATACTAGAGAGGAGGGGGATTGTAATACTGATGCACACGGTTACATCAGTGAGATGTGAAGAGGCCATTCTGAACAGCAAAGCCAGAGGGGGGAGAGGGAACAGACAGCAGATTACAGGAACTAGCTACTCCATGGCTCACTGAAAGTACTTTTTCACAGAGTAGGCTGTAAACCTCTGGAAAGGACTATTGAGTTGGGTGGTACAGCAAAAATTCATAGAGGCATACAAGACAGTAAATGAACAATGGAAAAGAGTAAAGATTAAGGGAGTTAGAAGGTTAAAGTACTTAAAGGCAGAGTAGATGGGCTTATTGTCCTCTTTGGCTTTCAAGCAAATGTAATGGAAATAAATTACAATGAAACTGCTGTGGTTCACCGACTTCTCTTTTTCATGAGTTGTAAACTGCTAAAAAGTAATTCAGTGTGCATTTACTGTAAATCTTACTCCAGATAATTTGGCTAGTTTATAAGGCAGCAAAATAGAATGCAGTTTTTTTTAACACTTTCAAAGCTGCAGTTGAAGGTTTACACATTACAAATAACTTTTTATTTAGGTGGCAGGCAAAGAAGATCCATGCAGTTATTTGTTGAACCCTGCAGTTTCATGAATGAATTATTCATTAGAAATCTTGTCAATGAATTCTATTAGCCCCATTTGTAGGCTGTCATATTACCATACTGAAAGCAGTTATCAAACAATGTCAAAAAGAAAACAAAGAAATGTTAAGCTATTGTGAATTTCTGTTATGTTTATATCTGGCTGTTGAGTTATATTAAAGACAGGTGGGATTTGAAGGCTGCCGGGGTTGTTACCCATTTTTCAGGAGTGCAGGGGCTTGTTATATAACTGTTTTTAAGTATATTGCTGAAGTAATTTTTCATCATTTTGGATTCCAGCAGACTCTGACTAGTTTCAGTTTGGATTTCAACTAGCTGCAACCGTATGCTGTGATTAATAGCTGTTCTGTGGTTTGAAATTAGTATTACTTGTTACTGACAGTGACAACAGATTACTGTTCATGGACCTGGTAAAGAAGATCCACGGAATTTCTCATATTAAACATCGTCCTTAATTTTCGACATTTACATGGGTAACAGCAAGACTTTAGGGGTCAAAAAAATGAGAGTACATATCAGTTTGTTTAACTAATCGCTGTTCAGCATATAAAGTTTATATTATAAACCTTTCTCTCATACTGTCTCTCTGAAAAAGATTTGCACTTACAGCTGTCATATGCACTTTACAGCATTTTGATGACCTGAGAAAAACACAGATGCCAGCATCCACCTGAACTCTCTAAGGGAGAAATCCCACAAATTTCTGAATGCCAGTACACAGAAGTGAACGTTGATACTGTGTTTCTAGACAGCACTGAAGCTCTTCAGAGATTTGTGTGTGATACAAGTTGTAGCAAGCCACTTGTTACAAATATAGCAAGTAGTTTAATACAGTTTTTTTTTTCTTTAAGAAGCAGAAGAGTTTTTGTTTAAGACCTGAAGTAGGACCATTTTTTGGGAGTTCAGATCTGCAGGTTGAGAAAAATGGACCGGGCATGGACTGCCATTGGCAGATCAGGGAAACAGACTGTTTTGCTCTTCACCTTAAAGCTGAAGGGTGCCAGATTGGGGTCCGACACTAGGTGCTAATTAAGTGAGCTACAGTGCTCATCAAAGACCATAAAATCACATGAATTTTTACCTGAATATACCACAGATTATGCTTTTAGCTATGCATATATTAATAAAGGGGACAAGCATGCTTAATTAGTCAGTGCATCTGTTAAAAGCATCTGGCATTCTCACAAGGGGATGTAAAGAAAAAATTCAAAATGTTTTGTGGACACAATAAATCTGTCTACAGCAGCCATCAAACAGGGCCCTCAATGTTACATTTTGAAGTTCTTGATTATGCATTCAATGTATTCTTACCCTACAGTATATTACAGAAAAAAACATTTAAGGCATTTCTCTTGCCAGTTACACTGATTACTCATTTTGGTCGGTTAGCCATCTAACTGTGGGTATTACCCTTCCTCTGCCAATTACACATGCCTAAATCCACATAGATAAACCTTTAAAAAGGATTTTCTTCAGTGGAATGGTGTCAAGCCAAGCCACAGAGCTGGGACATGTGAAAAGTAAATATCCCAGTTTTACTGATGCAGTTCTGGTGTTTTTCTCTATTTCACAAAGTATTTTTTTAATAACCTTTTTTTAAAATAATATTTAGTTACAAAAACAATCAAAAGGCGTCAGAGCAGTTCTTTTACTGCATAACATTTTGAAACAAAAAATAATGACTACATGATGCAGTCATTTTATGCAAACTAATTACTGTACAGTGTGCCATGTCTACAGATGTAGCATCAGGTATGCTCTCTGTATCTGGGGCTTTCTTATACAATCTACACTTAAAAGGGGCTGATGATTTGCCACTTTACCCCTTCTACAAAAATTGAAATACACCTTTGGGATTGTTCTATGATGTGTAGCCATGTTGTAGTTCAAAAACATCTCTCTTGGACTTCTTGTCCACATAACTTTCTAGCACAGTGGTATTGGTGTGCAATTTAATTTACAATATATTTTTCTACTTGTAAGAAAATCTGTGATTAAATCACTTGCTTCAGTTTAAGCCAGTTAATTGCCATGCGCCAGGTTTAGATCTGATGAAGAGATTTAAAGGTGCAGCGACAGATCTGAATGTTACTTTTGGTTGGTATTCAAGGTCAATCAACGCAGTATACACCATACCATCATGTGGGAAGCTGTCAAGTGCATGCATGTTATGATTCATAATAGCAGCTAGTGCCACTGAGTAGCATGGAAAACATTGTGGGAAGACTAAGCAAATGGCAGTATAATTACATGCAAATGAAGCCACACTGTCTAATGAATGCAGAGTACCGAGATACAAATGAGTGCCTCAGAAAAGGTCACGACTCATAAATGTAAGGCATAGTAAATGTGCAGAAAGTTGCATTTTACTACAATAGCAAAAAGCATGCAGTACTTTGTGAAGTTACAAAAAAGCAGAGATGCTAGAAGCAACAGCCTTGCAGCTTATGTACAAGTGCTGCTAGCTCTCACAAAGTAGCATAAAAAGACAGTAGGTGGTGTGGATAAAATAAACAACCAGCAGCTAACTGACCATTTTCAAGCAGAAACAAATAGTACACAGCTTTGACTGATGTACTTCTCACAAACAGAATCAGAAGGAATACGTGGAAGAACTTCCTATATTGGGAGACACTAAGGTATGCATAGCACTTACTACACTAGCAACATGGGACCATTTGAGGGGACACAGCAAGCATGACATGGGTGTTAACCTGAAAAATACATGGCATGTTTTTCAATATGTTGTTTCAATCTGTAGATGAGCATACATGACCCCATCTTTCTAGGAGAGCGGCCACCACCTTGTGTGATTTCTATGACACTGCTTGCCTGCTGACATAATAGGTGCTACTGCATAAATGTGGCAATAAAGGCTCCATCTTGTGTCTGTGGACTGCATTATGTTAATGGGAAGGACTGCCATTCTATCAACTCAATAGACAGAGGTGACAAGCAATATGTCTAAGTACAGCACCTTGGCAAAGCCCATGTTTCTTACATGTGGTATACAAGTCATCTAAATTGCCACTTCTAGTACAGCTAAATTCCCCAGGGCTACATAACTGGTAAGGGCAGGCACTGTGGTGATCAGCACACCTCTCAACCTCTTACAGCAAGAAAGCTGGACAAAGCCATAAATAATGGGGGGACAAAGGCCTCAAAATATGGACACTTTTTAATAACAATGTTTTGTATTAGCATGAATTTTTGGAAGGGTATGAAGTCTGAAACTCAAATATCTGTCATTGTTTTCTGACTTCAACCCTCAATGATTTGCCAAGTGATGTGCCATAAAATGACAATTTTATGAGAAACAGATCAGAAATATGAGGTAAAAATATGGACATTCTGTGAAAATCTGTACGGTTGAGAGGTATAGATCAGACATGTACAGAACCAAAGAAAGTGGGTACATATCTCAGCCTTGGAATCAGCATGTTTCAGTTGCACAGGATACCCACTGAAGTCCTGGTTGATGACATCCAAAAGGAACCCACATAGCATGGGGGAATTGCTATATAACACAGTCCAGGCATATACCAGAAAATACAGTTTTGTACCTACCATAAATGTAGATGTTCGATAGGTATGCATCTGCAGTCATCACATATGGGTTGTCCTGCCTCAGGCAGCCCTTCGATCGGCCGGATTCAAGGTCTGGTCCAAGGCGTCGGCTGATGTCGCCCCCTCCCGACGCCAGAGAGCCCGGGGTATAAAAGCATCAGCCGACGCCATCTTCCTCAGTTTTTCTTGCCCCAGATGCCAGGTGCCCTCTAGGAAGGCTAAATTTGGAGAAATGCAATAAAAATCCAAACATATGCAAAAATATATAGATATATATATACAAAAACAAATACACCATAATAGATCCCCCCAGCTAGCTAATAGAGGGGTAAACACCCTAGGAATACCACAGAGGGGAAGGAGGGAAGGTAAACCTGACTGCAGATGCATACCTATCGGACATCTATATTTATGGTAGGTACAAACTGTACTATGTCCTTCAAGGATGCATCTGCAGTCATCACATATGGGTAGAATACCATAGCCAATCTGGGGGTGGAGGAACTAGGAAAATGATGGTGTAGCTAAGATACCCTACAGGACAGCCGTAGCAAAGCCTGCTCTGGATCTGGAATATAAAGGTAAATTGTAATGCTTGGCAAATGTATGCACGGAGCTCCATGTGGCAGCTTCTAAAATGTCCTTTGTAGCCACCCCTCTTAAGAAGGCTGTGGAGGTGGCTGTGGCTCTCGTAGAATGAGGTCTAATGTTAGCTGGTACAGTCTTTCCATGAAATAAGTAACAAAAGCGAATGCAATTTCCTATCCATTTTGAAATAGTCTGTTTGGAAATTGCTTTTCCTTGAGTACCAGCAGCATATGCTACTAGCAGCTGGTCAGCTTTTCTGAAACCTTTAGTTCTGTCCAAGTAGAAGCGAACTGTCTGTGAATGTTCAGGGTGTGCAAGGTTTCTCCCCTTTGTTTTGTGGATTTGGGAAGAAGGTAGGCAAGTGAATGGCTTGATTCAATGAAACCCTGGATACCACCTTTGGCATAAAAGTAGGATTAGTTCTTAATGAAACTCTGTCCTGGTGAAGAAATAATGAATGTCTGCACTGCCATCAGGGCCTGCAATTCTGAAACCCTTCTTGCTGAGGTTATTGCCAGAAGGAAGGCAGTCTTCCATGAAAGGTACTGCAGATCTGCAGATGCTGCTGGTTCAAATGGAGGCAGTGTTAGTTTTTCCAACACAGTTAAGGTCCCAAGCAGGAAGAGGTGGTTTCGAGGAGGTTTGATGTTTTTGATTCCTCTTAGAAACTGTCTTAGGAGAGGATGAGAAAAGACAGGTGGATCAGTATTGTACTCTGCTGAAATTGCTGAAGCATGAATCTTAATAGAAGAGTAAGACAGACCATTGTGGAACATTTCTGCCAAATATTCCAGGATATGTGCCATGTTCATCACTGTCGCATCTAGGCCCTTTGTGGTGGTCCAGATGAGAAATCTTTTCCATTTTGCTGAATATGCCTTTCTTGTGGAAGGGCGGCGAGCTTCCATAATAATATCCTTCACTCTCTAGGATAGCTTATCCTGAGGAGGAGTCAAGGTATTCTCCATGCTGTTAGTTGCAATGTTTTCAGGTTGGAATGTAGAGTTTTGTATCTGTGCTGTGTCAGTAGAAGTGGCCACAGAGGCAGAGGCCATGGTTTCGTACGTGACATGCTCCTTAGCAGTGGGTACCAGTGCTGTCTTGGCCAGTCCGGAGCTATCAGAATCACTTTTGGCTGCTCTGTCCTGATCTTCAGTAACACCTTGGTCATTAATGGGATAGGAGGGAAATGCATACACTGTCAGATTTCTCCAGCTGAAAGAGAGGGCGTCCACTTTCCACACTTGTGGGTGGTATGTCCTTGAGCAGAATTTCTTCAGTTGATGATTGTGGGGGGATGCAAATAGATCTATGTCCGGGCTCCCCCAAGATTGTGTTATCTGTTGGAAGATGTCTGGGTACAGCATCCATTCGTGTGCATCCATGATATTTCTGCTTAAGCTGTCCGCCAGTGTATTGTCTTTCCCTGGTACAAACTGGGCTTGTAGCTGTATATTTAGTTTCCAAGGAAAGATCCCATAGATTCATTGCCAGTCTGCAAAGAGGGTAGGAATGGGTACCTCCTTGCTTATGTACCACATAACTGTGGTGTTGTCTTGTCCTTATTAGTAGGTGGCCTTGATGCAGAAAGATTTTGAAGGCCTCGATTGCATGTATCACTGCTAGCATTTCTTTTTGATTTATGTGCATGCGTAGCTCCTTTCGTGACCACTGTCCTTGTATACTTCTGCCCTCCATGTGTGCTCCCCAACCTAGGTCTGAAGCATCCGTTTTAATAGTTTGGGAGGTTTTTTGGCTTTGTGAAGGGCAACCCCCTGTTGGACTGGCTGGCCTGAGCCCACCACAGAAATTCCTTGTGAAGGCATGGAATGAGTGGGATTAAAGTTTCCAAACTGTGACTGTGCTGAGTCCATAAACTCCTTAGGTACCACTGTAGCTTTCTCATATGAAGCCTTGCTTGTGGAATCAAAAGAACTTTTTTTAATAACAATGTTTTGTATTAGCATGAATTTTTGGAAGGGTATGAAGTCTGAAACTCAAATATCTGTCATCGTTTTCTGACTTCAACCCTCAATGATTACCAAGTGATGTGCCATAAAATGACAATTTTATGAGAAACAGATCAGAAATATGAGGTAAAAATATGGACATTCTGTGAAAATCTGTACAGTTGAGAGGTATAGATCAGACATGTACAGAACCAAAGAAAGTGGGTACATATCTCAGCCTTGGAATCAGCATGTTTCAGTTGCACAGGATACCCACTGAAGTCCTGGTTGATGACATCCAAAAGGAACCCACATAGCATGGGGGAATTGCTATATAACACAGTCCAGGCATATACCAGAAAATACAGTTTTGTACCTACCATAAATGTAGATGTTCGATAGGTATGCATCTGCAGTCATCACATATGGGTTGTCCTGCCTCAGGCAGCCCTTCGGTCGGCCGGATTCCAAGGTCTGGGTCCGGCGTCGGCTGATGTCGCCCCCTCCCCGACGCCAGAGAGCCCGGGGTATAAAAGCATCAGCCGACGCCATCTTCCTCAGTTTTTCTTGCCCCAGATGCCAGGTGCCCTCTAGGAAGGCTAAATTTGGAGAAATGCAATAAAAATCCAAACATATGCAAAAATATATAGATATATATATACAAAAACAAATACACCATAATAGATCCCCCCAGCTAGCTAATAGAGGGGTAAACACCCTAGGAATACCACAGAGGGGAAGGAGGGAAGGTAAACCTGACTGCAGATGCATACCTATCGGACATCTATATTTATGGTAGGTACAAAACTGTACTATGTCCTTCAAGGATGCATCTGCAGTCATCACATATGGGTAGAATACCATAGCCAATCTGGGGGTGGAGGAACTAGGAAAATGATGGTGTAGCTAAGATACCCTACAGGACAGCCGTAGCAAAGCCTGCTCTGGATCTGGAATATAAAGGTAAATTGTAATGCTTGGCAAATGTATGCACGGAGCTCCATGTGGCAGCTTCTAAAATGTCCTTTGTAGCCACCCCTCTTAAGAAGGCTGTGGAGGTGGCTGTGGCTCTGAGAATGAGGTCTAATGTTAGCTGGTACAGTCTTTCCATGAAATAAGTAACAAGCAAATGCAATTTCCTATCCATTTTGAAATAGTCTGTTTGGAAATTGCTTTTCCTTGAGTACCAGCAGCATATGCTACTAGCAGCTGGTCAGCTTTTCTGAAACCTTTAGTTCTGTCCAAGTAGAAGCGCAACTGTCTGTGAATGTTCAGGGTGTGCAGCAGTTTCTCCCCTTTGTTTTGTGGATTTGGGAAGAAGGTAGGCAAGTGAATGGCTTGATTCAATGAAACCCTGGATACCACCTTTGGCATAAAAGTAGGATTAGTTCTTAATGAAACTCTGTCCTGGTGAAAAATAATGAATGGCTGCACTGCCATCAGGGCCTGCAATTCTGAAACCCTTCTTGCTGAGGTTATTGCCAGAAGGAAGGCAGTCTTCCATGAAAGGTACTGCAGATCTGCAGATGCTGCTGGTTCAAATGGAGGCAGTGTTAGTTTTTCCAACACGAAGTTAAGGTCCCAAGCAGGAAGAGGTGGTTTCGAGGAGGTTTGATGTTTTGATTCCTCTTAGAAACTGTCTTAGGAGAGGATGAGAAAAGACAGGTGGATCAGTATTGTACTCTGCTGAAATTGCTGAAGCATGAATCTTAATAGAAGAGTAAGACAGACCATTGTGGAACATTTCTGCCAAATATTCCAGGATATGTGCCATGTTCATCACTGTCGCATCTAGGCCCTTTGTGGTGGTCCAGATGAGAAATCTTTTCCATTTTGCTGAATATGCCTTTCTTGTGGAAGGGCTATGAAGCTTCCATAATAATATCCTTCACTCTCTAGGATAGCTTATCCTGAGGAGGAGTCAAGGTATTCTCCATGCTGTTAGTTGCAATGTTTTCAGGTTGGAATGTAGAGTTTTGTATCTGTGCTGTGTCAGTAGAAGTGGCCACAGAGGCAGAGGCCATGGTTTCGTACGTGACATGCTCCTTAGCAGTGGGTACCAGTGCTGTCTTGGCCAGTCCGGAGCTATCAGAATCACTTTTGGCTGCTCTGTCCTGATCTTCAGTAACACCTTGGTCATTAATGGGATAGGAGGAAATGCATACACTGTCATATTTCTCCAGCTGAAAGAGAGGGCGTCCACTTTCCACACTTGTGGGTGGTATGTCCTTGAGCAGAATTTCTTCAGTTGATGATTGTGGGGGGATGCAAATAGATCTATGTCCGGGCTCCCCCAAGATTGTGTTATCTGTTGGAAGATGTCTGGGTGCAGCATCCATTCATGTGCATCCATGATATTTCTGCTTAAGCTGTCCGCCAGTGTATTGTCTTTCCCTGGTACAAACTGGGCTTGTAGCTGTATATTTAGTTTCAAGGAAAGATCCCATAGATTCATTGCCAGTCTGCAAAGAGGGTAGGAATGGGTACCTCCTTGCTTATGTACCACATAACTGTGGTGTTGTCTTGTCCTTATTAGTAGGTGGCTTTGATGCAGAAAGATTTTGAAGGCCTCGATTGCATGTATCACTGCTAGCATTTCTTTTTGATTTATGTGCATGCGTAGCTCCTTTCGTGACCACTGTCCTTGGATACTTCTGCCCTCCATGTGTGCTCCCCAACCTAGGTCTGAAGCATCCGTTGTAATAGTTTGGGAGGTTTTTGGCTTTGTGAAGGGCAACCCCCTGTTGGACTGGCTGGCCTGAGCCCACCACAGAAATTCCTTGTGAAGGCATGGAATGAGTGGGATTAAAGTTTCCAAACTGTGACTGTGCTGAGTCCATAAACTCCTTAGGTACCACTGTAGCTTTCTCATATGAAGCCTTGCTTGTGGAATCAGAAGAATACAGGATGCCATGTAACCCAGGGCCTGCAGGATTTTCCTTGCAGTCAGCTGAGTTTGCCTTGTCAGATTCTTGAAGTAATCCAGTAGCTGTCTTTGTTTTTCTTCTGTGAGATAAGCCATTTGGGTGGTTGTATCTAGATCCGCACCCAGAAAGGTTATTCTTTGGGATGGAACAAGTCTTGATTTGTGCATGTTGACTGTATATCCCAAGGCCTGTAGAAGACTGATGGCATAATTTAAGTCCTTTATCAAAGCTTGTTGGTTGTCCGCTTGTATAAGGCAGTCGTCCAGATATGGGTATATTTGAATCCCCTGAAGTCTGCAGTATGCTATTACTTATGCCAGGCATTTCGTGAATACTCTGGGCACAGTAGATAAGCCAAAGGGCAATGCTGAGAATTGATAATGCTCTGACCCTGCAAGAAATCTGAGGTGTCTTCTGCAACTTTGTCTGATAGGGACATGCAGGTATGCCTCCTTGAGGTCTAGAGTCACCAGCCAAGACCCCTTGCCCAGCATGGGAAGGAGTTGCTGTAGAGTCAGCATTTTGAATTTTGGCACAATGAGATAAGTATTCAGTGCGGACAAGTCGAGAATTGGTCTCCATTGATGCTCTTTTCTTGGAACAAGGAAAAGCCTGGAGTAAAATCCTTGGCCTTGTTCTGAAATAGGAACTTTTTCTATGGCTTTCATTAGTAGTAAGTTTGAGATTTGTTTCAAAGCCTCTGCCCTTTGATTTGGTGGCAGACCTGGCATGCCTTTTCTTTTTGGCAATGTGTGGAAATGGAACCTGTATCCGTTGTTCATTATTTGGAGTGTCCATTTGTCTTTGTAATGTTGTGCCAATTTTGAGAATAAAGAAAGCTTTCCACCCAAAGGTGCTTCTAATTGAGCCCTGGTTGGCGGAATCAAAGCAAAGTCATTGAGTTTGTCCTTGTGCAGCAGTTGTAGGTCCTGAACTGCCTGTCTGGATTGGAGGTTGCCATTGACGGCCTCTGTAGGAGCCCCTAGCTTGCCCTCTACCTCTGGCACGCCTGTTCCTGCCCCTTTGAAATCTTTCTGTGTCCGGAAAGGACCAATTCTTGGAAGGCCAATTTCTGCTGAATCTAGGAGGTTGGACTTGAAGAAAATCCTTAACTGTTTGTACAGATTTTGCCTTTTCCTCAAATTTCTTTAGGACTTCTTGAGCAGTGGAACCAAATAACTTTTGCTTTTCCAGTGGAGCATCCAAAAGCTTAGCTTTAACATGGTCTGGCAGAGATTGTTCCTTCAGCCAAGCATGCCTACGTATGACAACACCCGTCATTGCTGACCTACACTGCTGGGAGTTATGTACCAGATCCTGAAGGGATTTACAGTCAAGGGGTTCAGTAGAAGACAGTTTCTTATGCATTTCTTCTAACAAATACTCTTGGTACTGTATCATATGAAATTGACAATTTAATGCCCTCATAGCAAGAGTGGCAGAAGTTTACACTTTTTTACCCCATCTCTCTAATGCCCTGGACTCCTTTGCAGAGGGGAGTGGGTTCTTAGTAGTAACAGCTGCAACCCCTTTAGGACCCTGTGAAATAGTTTCAGGATCAGCAGAGTGGGCCTTGTAAAGAAAATTGTGTGTGTCCGGGACCCTGTAATACCTATCGGGCTTAACAGGGGCCGGAGGCAGAGTGTCAGGGGTCATACTAGAGTCAGAATACACATCATCAATGACATTTAAAACAGGAGGAATAGCCAAAGGTCTATGCTGAGGTAAATGAAGAAAAGTTCTTAGTCTTTTCCTGGAATCAGAATATGCCTGGCCCTGCCATTTGAAATGCTCTCTCATAGTGTGAAGGGTCTCCCCAAAGGAAAGCTCTTCAGAAGGGGAGGCTGAGGGGATAGATTCCTCTGCATCCGAATCCTCGTAGGCCGAATAAGTCTCCTCCTGGTAGTCCGAGTGATCCGAGCCATCAGAGGCCTCCTCTGAGGAAAGGGGATCAGGGGGATCCACCCTGGGACTTTTGTCTAGAGGAGGTTGGGAGCCCCTGTCCGGATGGGGCTGAGAGCCCCTGATTAAAGAGATAAGGTCCTCTGCTAAGGTTAGAATCTGTGAACTAGAAGAGGGTCCCTGAGGAATAACCCTGGGAGGCATGGCTTTAGTGTGTTTTGCAGCTTTAGCCCTGGTGAAGGCTTTAATGGACATGGATGCAGGAGGCCTGGCTGCACCACGTGCTGGTGTAGCTTTGTCTAAAGGTATGGTGTCGGAAGATTCCAATACACCAGTTTCTGAAGGCAATTCTGTAACCGACTCGGTAGGAGCCTCCGGAGCCGAGGCTGTCGGTTGTATTGTTTCAGGGTTCGGAAGTTCCAAGGACTCGGTATCAGCCGAGACCAAGACACTAGCGGTAGGCCTAGCCGTGGTTTCAGCCGAAATCGCGGCCCACGTGTGTTGGTCCTTGTCCTTCCGTTTCTTAATTAAATGTGATGTTGGGGTTTCCGATGGCATTTTGTATGAAAAACTAGTCCCAAAGAACTCTTCTGCGAACTCCGACCGACGTCTAAGAGTGCGTCGGTTGAAGGAAGCGCAGGCTGAACAGGCCGAGACGTCGTGGTCTGGGCCTAAGCAGGGAAGACAGTAAGAGTGGAAATCCTTATGAGGTATTTGTTTCCCACAAGTTAAACAATTATTAACTTTATCTGACATCGGCTGAGGCAAGAAAGAGTCCCCAATGGGGTACTTAGCTTTTGAAGTCTTCGGATAGCGAATTTACAGGAGCTGGCCGACCGGCACTTGCGAACTGCTTCTGCTTCGGGCACCACGCAGCAAGAAAGACTGAGGAAGATGGCGTCGGCTGACGCTTTTATACCCCGGGCGCTCTGGCGTCGGGGAGGGGGCGACATCAGCCGACGCCAGACCCAGACTTTGGAATCCGGCCGACCGAAGGGCTGCCTGAGGCAGGACAACCCATATGTGATGACTGCAGATGCATCCCTGAATGACATCCATCCAAGTGTGAGCTTTCTATTGCCTGAATATGTCTAGGAGACATTGCAATACTCTCCTGCCACAGCCTAAAGATGTTTATAACATCCTGCATGTTACATAATATCATTACTAGAAGTCTGCAGGACAACCCCTGCTCTGACAATCGCTGGACACACTAGAACAGCCCCTGTCATAACCAATGCACCAACATCAACCAGCAATAACATTAACATCAAGAGACAGCAAGCATCAGCCATACCACGTCCCTTCAGACAGCGAAGGGCACAGCACAAGGCAGTGCAGACAAAATGGCAACATTTAGTCCAGCTCTAATGGCCTATGACAAGCACACAGTGACAGCACAATGAAACAGAACAAATGTGATATATACAATGTTAGTTAGAGGCAATGCTAGGCAGAGCATGGTTGAGCTACCCCGTGTATCAGGCATCTAAACATGCAACATATAGACAGCAGGGTTGTCATTATCTGCAAAGATTACAACAAACAAACTGACAAGTGGTCAGCAATAAAACCAATACTGGTGGCCATGTCATCAGAGGCAGAGAAAGGGATATTCTGTCAAGGAAATACAGTTGTGTAAGCCCTACTTACCTGTAACAGCAGACGTTCAAATTCCCCACTGCCTCAGTGGCATTTTGGGTTATCTGCCAAGGTAACCCAGTACCAGTTGGCTTTCAAAAGCTCAGACACCCATCCCTCTCTCTTCCTTTGACAGCTGATTGGCTTCCTCAGGGGGAAGCCTTCAGCTATCACAGGACGTGAGTGTTCAAGCTTTTTCACTTCCACAAAGGAGGAGAGGAAAGTGCCTGCAGCCAATCACAAAACCATATAAAACCAAAGCCAACAGCATCCGAATCAAAGAGGACAAAACCCACCTCAACTACGCACAATCTGAGGGATGTTGGCTGGGTGCTGCCTTTGAGTGGAGCAGTGAAGAATTTGAACAACTACTGTCACAGGTACGTAGCACTTATGCAACTGTACTATGTTCATCATTCCTATTGTCCCACTGGTATTTTGGGGTAGATTATCAAAGTTTACTCTATGCAAGAGGTAGAAGTGGGAGGAGCCAGGAGTCGCTGAAGAATGGACCTAACAAAAATATGCTCTGGAATCTGAAAATGATCCAATTTGTAGTGTTTTGTGAAGGTATGAACAGAGGAGCAGGTTGCTGCCTCTAGAATGCTTCTACAGTCCATCTCTTTCCAGTATGTCGTCAAACAGTACAAGGCCCTAGCTGAGCAAGTCTTAACCCTGCCTGGAAGAGATGTACCACAGTGGGAATAACAAAAAACAATAGCAGAGGACAACCACTGTACAATAGTTTGCTTAAAGACAGGCTGACCTTTTTTATCTCCCATACAGAAGACAAACAGCTGTCCAGCATTTCATTAATATAAGACTTTTGCTATACAGGTAAGGATGCAGCAAAGTCATCCAAACCGTAAACACACTATAAAATAAATTTCCACATACAGGCTTGACAATATAACACTCAAAAGGCTAGATTACTAGAAAGAGAAATTCTTCTGTCCTGAAGATCTAACCACTCTCCCTTTTTATCAGCGGGAGTTGGATTAGATCAAGCTAAGAACTTTTGATATGAGCAGTTAAATGGGGAGACCACAGCCGGGTCAGCAGTCAAAAGACAACAGAGGCCTGTGATATATGAGGAGAACCTGTATTTTCTCTAAGCCTTTTTATGGACTACTGGAATAGATACTGGTGTCCAGCAGGCAGCTTTACAAATATCTTCCAAGGCTGACAAAAGGGAGGGGGGATAGCCACAGAACTGGGCATCTCATTCTCTAGAAGGTCATACATCCTGGTCTATCTCTAGGGTAGTTCCTGACTGGTTCTATGCAAATGTGGAACATTATCTCATTGAATGTAATTCTGGCAAAAGCAGCAATTGCAGTTTGCTGAAATTATTTTTTCTCCACTGTTATGTAACATTTGAGTTGGTATATACAAGTCCAGGAGTTGGAGGGGGTGCAGCTCCCCTGCAAAAAAACAAAATTGAGTTGATTGTCTAAACTAAAAACATTGGCTGAAACCACCTTATTTTTCCATTAGCCGAAAATACCTTTGATAATTCAACATGATTCCTGTAAAAACATCACTAAATCTAGCAATCAGCTAGGAAAAAGTGAACATTTGTTTGGACTTAAGCTCAGATTCATCAGAGGGAATGGGCTCATTGTCAGCTAGGAAATCACCACTGTCTTCTTAAGATCCCTCATCATTCTCTGAAACAGATAATTTGGCACTAGGGTCATGTGTGGGAATTAGCTGTCTGTGGAACACACTTAGCCAAGGAAACCACATCAGCCTTATCAATAGCTACACTCTGATTATCACCTGTATGATGAAGCTTCTGTTCGTCTTCTTATGAACTTCACTAGTAGATAAAATATTTGGAGACAGAGGATTATGCCCTTCTAGCAGTCTCTTACCTCGGAATACTCCTGCGCCAGGTACTGAAACAGCCCCAGAGGATGTGTCAAACCCCCCAGTGGCTTGCAAAGGTACACTTCAGAGAGACATTGCAAAAGGTAAGTGGGTCTGCAGGCCAAGCCGTGGCGGTGACAGAATCAGTAATTGTACTTTTAGTTTTTTTTTTTTTTTTTTTTTTTTTTTTTTAGCTGCAAACAGATTTGATGGAGGTAATAAAGTTAGGATCCATCAAGTCATGTATAAAAACACCATCCAGAATAATAAACTGACAGTAAGACAATAAGCACTTAAAATTTCTTGTAATTTGTATGTACCCACACAACTAAACTCTGCCAAATTCTGCAATTATGACAAACGTTTTCAAATGTGTTCAGAACTCTTTTACAGCTGTCAAAAATGTAAAAAAATTCCAGTACATGAAGTTCAATGAAATCAACCAATGTGCGAAACAAGTGTTAAAAAGTATCTCCACACACTTTAAACCATGTTAAACTGCCATAAAACAACATTTAATAGCAGTTTAAACTACACTTTCTTGTCAAGTGTAAAATGTCCATACTACATTCAAATAACTTAATTTGTAGTAAAATCATGATCCAATGTTAAAAACACACAGAGAAAAGTCAGCCATATAGTAAATAGTGTGTAAATGCTGACAAATCCAAGTTCTGCAATATTTTCCTGTCAAAAGATTAAAATACAGCAGAGTATAGACAATAAGACTGACCGCAAGAGACAGCCCTGAGTGTCTAACAGCACACGTACACACTGCACTTCTGAGAAAAGTGCTGAAATTTTCCTCAGAAATAGTAAAATCAAGCATTTTTCAAAGATCAAAGCCAAATAAACACTGCTTTAAGCAGACATTCCCCACAGGAATTACTGTAAACACTTACTGAAATAAAATATTAAAATAATTATATATTTTTAAAAAAACAAATAGAAGAATAATAAATCTAATAAAAATAAATGCATTTACTAATAAGTCTTACAATAATTTTATAATAAATATAAAGGCACCATCCCTTGTGTATCTTCATCACTTATTAGGCCTGAGCATAAAGCAGTCTCCTTTGAAATAAAACTGAAACCAGAGATCCCTTCCACCCAAGATACCCTTAGAAATGTCTTTAAATATCTACTCCTAGGTGATATATTGGCAGGCTTTAAATCCCCATCAGACCCAGTTAATTCCAACAAATACCCAGAAATGTACACCACCACATTATACCTGCATGTAAACAGCTACATAGATGCAGCTGTACCCCATAGGAATAAGTGCAGGTAAACCCCAGAAACAAATCACATGGTGGAACCTTAACATCAACAAGCTTTATAATAAAAAGGAAAAAATGTTGACCAGAAGTAAGAATGATTATTCCCAGAATATTAGAGTCCTTGTCACTGAAATAATAAACGCATGAGCTCACTAAACTCCACCAAAGTCAAGTCAAAGACTAAAATATCTACTCGAGCCAGACAATCATCATAAGACATTTTTTAGTTACATTCATAATCTCAAAGGCAAAGTGCAGCAATCCTCCGAGATGATTGTGAATGATGTTACCTACACTGAGGCTGAAGATATAGCCAACCTACTGGTTGATAAATTTAATTACAGCTTTTCCCCTCTCTCTCCCCTTTGTCTGTCCCACAAGATATACCTGAAACTGACTCACCTCCAGCTAACACAAGATAAAGTGCTATCAAACGCTAAAATACTGCATTGATGGGTCATGAAAATTTCCCTGGATGCATCTTAAATAGCACGAAGCATGATTTAGCCACAACCCTAACAACACTTTTCAATCTCAGCCTCCATACAGATTTCATACCAAGCAAATGGAGAATTGCTACACTTGCTCCCCTGCATAAGGGAGGACCTTCCACAGACCCATAAGTCTGACCAGTCTCATATGCAAAGTCATGGAAAGATCCTTCAGGACATAGGGGACCTCCAAAGACTGGACGCATCGAAGATTGGATTAATTAAGGGCAGGTTATGCTTACTCAAACTGGTAGATTTTTTTTGAAAAGGTCACCAAAGCAATGGATGAAGACAAAATTGGTACACACAGCATACTTTGACCTGGTCAAAGCTTGTGACACAATTCCCCACTCAGGCACAATAGAAAAGCTTAATAAACTGGAAATAAACCTCTATGCAACCCACTGTACTGCCAACTGCCTCACAGATATGATGCAGATAATCAAAATTGAGAATGTTATCTCCACAAAGAGACCTGTCACCAGTGGTGTACCGTAGGGTTCTGTGCTGGGACCTCTCCTGTTTGGCATCTATTTTTCTGAAGTAAAAGCCAATACCAAAAGGCTCTGGCTGACTAAGTTGGCAGATGATTGCAAGCTACAAGCAGTCACTGAATCCCTGAATGACCTAACCATTCTGCAGGAAGGTTTGTCTCAAATATATAACTGGTGTCAAAATCATGGTCTGAAACCAAATGAGAAAAAATGCAATATATTTTATCCTTTGGGAAGGCATCTACCCCAGGGAACTACCATATTGTCCCAGTTGTTCAAGATTTGGGAACTCATGTGGACAGTGACCTATCTTTTCACCAATCCGTGTCTTCTAATGTAAGATAATCCTTCTATATTGCCCAGCTTATAAACAAAATTATTGCGTCTACAATTAGGGATGTCATTGTCCAAGTTGACTTGGCCCTCATTCGGCCAGTCATTAAATATAACGACCCCTCTGACATGTGTCTGTCCAGACAAATGCAACAACTGGAATGCTCACAGAGATAGCTTACTAACAGAATACAAGACCTAAACAACATGTGTTATATGTACCGACTCAAAGCCTTGTCACTATATTCAGTGTCCTACAGACTAAGAGGTGACCTGTGTCTGTCATATAAGTCATCCTCTGACCCATTACTGATGGGTGTACTGCACATCAGCAAGTCATGTAGCATTAGAAATACTCAGACTAGGGATCTGAATCTTTTTTGTAGCATCAATATGATTTTACAAGGACAGGTATTTCTCACAGAGGATACTGCTGCTATACAACAGATTTCTTATCCACATAAAACAAAGTTCATCCCTGTCTATTCTCATGTAAAATTTAGATCTCTGGATGGAAAACAGAAAATTAACTGCAGGACTGCCTCCCTGTGCTACTAATGGACAAATGCAGCTTCTGAATGCTTTATCCCATGGATGGGTCTCCCCAAATTTTATATGGTATGATCCCAGTCATTCTCATTAGGGGAATATAGAATTATAGACAATGGGATGGGTAAAACTCAATCTATAAGCTCAGCAGATCCTGCCCAGGTGTACTGCAGAGACCTACAATGCCAGCGAGACAAAACTAGAGACTTTGGAGTGTTTAAGTACCATTTTTTTTGTTTTTTTCTTGTTGCTTACTGCTATTTCCGCCTAAACACTCTTTTTTTGTGTTTATCGTTTCTCAAAACGCTCATTTTACACTGAAATTGCATTTATTTGTGCCTGCACTTTAAAATTAATTTTTTGTTGTAAATTGTATTTTTAACTGTTACTAGCTTCCCACTCAAGTGTGACAGCCATTACTGCACTATAAAAGTGTTTTTGCATTTGTTTCTACTGTTTTCTTGAAAAAAAAAAAACAAAAAAACAAAAAAAATCTTGCTATTTTCCCACCTGACTAAGCTAGAAAAGTCCAGTTTCAGATACCTGCTGATACCTGGACTGTGTTTAAGCTTCTGTGTTTGGCCATACCTTACTTGGGCAAAAAGGAAGTTTCTTTGTTCACCAGTGAGAGTCGGGAGCTCTGAACAGCCTACCTGCCCTTGGAGGGGTGGTTTCTGCCCAGAAACTGTAGTTTTATTGGCCATTTTGGGCTAATTTCTCTATCTTTAATCTTTCTGATATAAAAACTGCATTTGTGTGGTTTTGCATGCCGGGCAGCGCTGGTTAGCTAGGGTTAAACTATTCCCAACTCCACAAAGTCTACTCTTTATTTTTATCCCTTGGAACTAGACAAACCTTCAACTTTAGCACTCAAACCATTCATTTTACAGCCCAGCACTTGCTTAAACCTCATAACAAGCACTAAATACCCCTAGCACTAGCCCCCCTTATACTATCCAGAAGGACAAGGCTCTCTATTCGTCCCCACCAGTCAACCAGAAAAACAGCGTACTCTACCTATTCAGGCATGTCCAAAGGGCAGTTTTCGGTGTACTCTCCAGTCCATCTGGTGAATCTGGGCATTTGGAAGCAATGTTACAACTGCCTCATATTCACAGACAACCCTCTCCTCCTACCACCAAACACAAATATATGTGAGAGATGCAATCATACAGCCACACTGGAAGCAAAGCTCTCTCAACCCACGACTGGAACTGACTGTCAAGAGGAGAAGGGTAATACTTGCAACACACCACCAGTCTCACATTGACCTAACAAACCAACACAGGAAAATAACACACATAAATACACAAAAATATACTCAGAGGCTCTAAATAAAAACCTGCAAAAGAAACAGAGACCTCCAAAGCAGACATCCAAGCAACCTCCACAACCCATCACCAACCATGAAACACATACTTCACATAATCAGTGTGCCACACAATCACAGCCCTTAAGGCAAAATAACATACCCGACACACTAGTGATAGGCGACTCTATAGTCAGGCACACTGAAGTCCCACTAACTAGGCTGGACAAGGAGAAGGTTACAGTTAGCTGCCCAATGGGCGCCAGGATCTGCCACATAACACAAGCACTCAGGTCATTCCAGACCAAGTACAAATACGACTCTGTCATTGTACATGTTGGTGTGAATGACCTGAGACATAGCTCCTTGGACTATGTGAAGAGAGACGTGGAAGATCTCTCTGATCATGTAGCCCAGGCAGGTATGACCCTGACCCTGAGTAGCCTCCTGCCCTCTTCCAAGAGTGATGCCATAGTATAAATAAAAAATGATCAACTTCAACAATTGGCTAAGTTTCTGGTGTCATTCAAAGGTGATCCTTTATCTGTCTGCCTGGGATGTCATGCTCGACAAGCCACATTGCTTTGCAAGAGATGGTTTGCACCTGTCACCCTTAGGCTTTCGAATACTGGCAAAGGCTCTTGCTGCCCCCATAGTGCCTTTTTTAGGCAAGGCTCAAAAGACAAACCCACCACCGTAAATAGCACAAGTAACCAAAATCTGAGGGTAAAGCTACTCAATGCCAGAAGTCTAAACCTCAAAATGCACTCACTCGAGGCACTCCTCAGTTTGGCGAACATCAATATCTGTGCAGTAACAGAAACATGGTTTAAGGCTCCAGAGAGCACCCCAGCACTACCAGGTTATAACTCATACCATACCTTTTGGCCACAGACCCGGACCGAAACACAAAAGGCAGGGGTGTATCCATATTCATCAAGAATACTCACACCTCCAGGTTAGTGGCGCAGCACGATGCATCAGAGATCATCCAAGTGCAACTAACAACGGGCAAAACTGCAATCCAAATTGTAGCTTGCTACAGATGACCCACCATGACCCAGGACCCCCATTCTGCATTTCTGGAGACACTGGGAAATATGAAGGTCCTACCAAACACCCTAATACTGGGTGATTTCAACTACCCAAACATTAACTGGGAGAACTACTCAAGTACTAACTCTCTTGCCCAATGCTTCCTAGAATTTATAAACTCAAACGCCCTGGTTCAACTGGTCAGCATCCCCACCAGAGGGAACAACATATTGGACCAGGTCATCACCAACATGGGCGACTGGTGTTCCACACCTGACGTCAACCCCTCGCTGATTAGATCAGACCATAGACTAATCACTCTGGATATTCACATTCCACCCCCAACCCCAATCAAGGAGACCACCGTGAAAAACTTTTCAAAAGCAAACTTCACATTGCTTAAGACCGAGGTGGAAAGGTTCACAGCCCCCACGCCAATGGACAATGCTGTCCAAGTTGCAGTATCCTATACAGAGGCACTCTATGATCATCTGCAGGAATGCATGGATTGTGCTATCCCAAGTAAAGCCAAGACTCACTCCTCCAAGAAAAGAAAACCAGTCTGGTGGACCCCTGCCATAAACTGGCTCTACAATAGAAGGAGGAAACTAGTACAGATAAGAGCAAAATCCCTAGAAGGAAAGACATCCCTGATCAGTATCAGCAAGAAACTACAATCCCTCATTAAATCATCCAAGGCCAGCTTTGAAAGAAAAATTGCCAAGGACTCCAATTATAACCACAAAAGTGTTCTTTAGCTATGTCAAGAACCAAGTGGAAACTCTCAGATCTGCTCTGAGTTGATGCAGAATGGCACAAAATACACTGAACCGACTGATATTGCCAACATTTTGGCAGACAGGTTTCAGTGCAAACTTCACACCCCTCTCACCTCCTAAAGGGCTCATAACCATACCAGAAGAATGTAAGGCGCCGGCAACCACCGACACACAGATTAAAACAGCCCTATCCAAAGCCAAAAACACAGTATCAATGGGACTGGACGTTGTCCCAGGCTGTGTCTTACAAGAGCTCCAAAATGAACTAACCCCTCACCTAAACACACCGTTCAAACTCAGCCTCTCTACAGGCTACGTACCCACAGAGTGGTGCACAGCAACAGTTATCCCACTCCACAAAGGTGGCGAAACAACGGACCCCAGGAACTATCACCCTATAAGCCTGACTAGCCTGGTCTGCAAGGCTATGGAGCGCATCATCATGGAACTCATTAACAGAGACATTGGGAGCCTCCAAACTTTGGACCCCATCCAGTTTGGCTATGTTAAGGGCAGATCATGCCTCCTAAACCTGGTGGACTTCTTTGAGACAGTTACCAAGGCATTAGATGAGGGTAAGGAGGTCCACACAGCCTACCTAGACCTCGCAAAGGCTTTCGACACCATTCCCCATTCTGGTATTATAGACAAACTCACCAACCTGAACATTAACTCCTACATCACGAGATGGGTTGCAAATTGGCTCACAGACAGAATCCACATGGTGAGAGTTGCAGACTCTAAGTCCGACTCTAAACCGGTTACAAGTGGCGTCCCTCAAAGCTCAGTCCTAGGACCCCTCCTGTTCGGTATATACTTCTCAGAGGTACAGGCAAGCACAGGAGGACTTCGGCTGACTAAGTTCGCAGACAACTGCAAACTAGGGGTCATAACTGATTCTCCAGCTGATATAGACACCCTCCAGAAGGGTCTCACTGAGACGGATTCCTGATGTCAAAATCATGGCCTCGAGCTGAATGCCAAAAAGTGCATAGTCATCCCCTTTGGAAAAAACAAAGTACCCGCAAACTACCACATAGATGGCAGTCCCCTAAATACAGAAAAAGTAATAAGGGATCTGGGGACCCAAGTATATAGCAATCTCTCCTTTGATAATCATATTGCCAAGGTAGTTAGAAAATCCTTCTACGTGGCCCACCTAATCTCAAAAGGGTTCGCATCTAGAACAAAGGAGGTTATTGTGCCTCTCTACTCATCACTTATTAGACCCATTAAAGAATACAATGTCCCATTTGGGATGTACCTTACAAGACACCTGCAACAGCTGGAAAGATCACAAAAGTACCTCACCAAGAGGATTACTGGCCTCAAACAGATGACCTATGCAGCCAGACTAAAGAAACTCCAGCTGTACTCGGTTACATACCGCTTACTCAGAGGTGATCTCTGCTTGATATACAAGGCCATGTCCAACCCAGAATTGATGGATATGCTCCCCTTAAAAAAAAAAAAAACAAATCCCTGAGAGCCACATGCTCTAGGGATATAAACCTTACCACAATGATAAATAGGATGTGCTGAAGGGATAGATTCCTGAACCAGAGACTCCCCATGCTTTGGAGCAAGATTCCAATATACATCAGGCAAAGCCCCTCACTAGCACTCCAAGAGAAACCTTGATGGGTGGATGGGAAACAGAAAATTTACTCTGGAGAGCACTGCAGTGGCTCTGCTGGACAGAGGCACAGGGAAAGTACAGTTTTGTACCTACCATAAATGTAGATGTTAGAGTGCTCATACAGCTGCAGTCATCACACTTGGGTTATCCTGCCGTCAGGCGGGTCCTCGGTCGGCCGAATTCCAAAGTCTAGGTCCGGCATCAGTTGTCGTTGCTTCCTCCCTAACGTCAGTGCAGCAGGGGTATAAAATAGGCAGCCGATGCCATTTTCTTCAGTTTTTCTTGCCCCAGATGTCAGGTGCCCCCAGAAGGGAAGGCAATACATGATGTTATGCAAACATACATAAGTAAATAAATAAAAACAGTAGTTGCAAGCAAATACACCATGAAGGAATACCCCAAATAGGTTGTATGTTAAAGGTGTTTGTCATAAGCCCTGTCCTAAGAGGGAATGGAGGGAGGGTAACCTGGACTGCAGCTGTATGACCACACGAACATCTACATTTATGGTAGGTACAAAACTGTACTATGTTCATCGTGCATACAGCTGCAGTCATCACACTTGGGTAGAATCCCAAAACTAAGCAAGGGTGACTGGTACTAAGCGGAATTAGGAGGGGCTAGAATGCCCTGCAGGACTGCTGTGGCAAAGCCCACTCTAGATTTTGAGTATAGTGGAAGGTGGTAGTGCTTGGTGAAAGTGTGCACTGAACTCCAAGTAGCTGCTTCCAAAATGTCCTTGGTAGGGACCCCCCTGAGGAAAGCTGCTGAGGTAGCTGTAGCCCTGGTGGAGTGGGATCTGATGTATGCAGGCACTGATTTTCCATGAAATGAATAACAAAAGCGTATGCAGTGGGCTATCCATTTTGAAATAGTCTGTTTGGAAATAGCCTTTCCTTAAGCACCTGTAGCATAGGACACAAAGAGCTGCTCAGATTTCCAGAATGACTTTGTTCTGTCCAAGTAATAACGAAGTTGCCTGTGAATGTCCAAGGAGTGTAGTAGCCTCTCCCCTTTGTTCTGTGGATTTGGATAAAAAGTAGGTAAATGAATAGTCTGATTCAAAGCCACACTGGATACTACCTTTGGCATGAAGGTAGGGTTGTGGTTCGTAAGGAAACCCTGTCCTGATGGAAAATGATGAATGGTTGCACAGCCATGAGGGCCTGCAGCTCCGAAACCCTGCGTGCTGAGGTAATAGCCAGAAGCAAGGCTGTTTTCCATGACACGTATTGTAGCTCTGCTGAAGAAGCCAGCTCAAAAGAAGGCAGTGTCAGCTTCTCCAATACGAAGTTGAGGTCCCAAGCTGGAGATGGTGGTTTCCGTGGGGGTTTTATATTTTTTGCCCCTCTGAGGAACTGCCTTAATAGAGAATGTGAGAATAAAGGAGGATCTGTATTGTATTGTGCTGAAATGGCTGAAGCGTGCATCTTGATGGAAGAGAAGGAAAGGCCACAGTTTAACATCTCAGCTAGGTACTGTAAAATCTGAGGTATATTTATTACCCAAGGATTCTGACCCTTTGCTTGATTCCAGGAACAACATTGTTTCCATTTGGCGGAGTAGGTTTTTCTAGTAGAGGGTCTCCTGGCCTCTAAGATGACATCCTGTACCTCTTTGGCGAGGAGAGTCTGTTGGCAAATTAAGGTATTTTCCATGCAGCTAGATTTAGAGTTCTGAGCTGGCTGTGAATGGTCTTGTAGTTGTGCTGGGACAACAGAAGAGGAACTTGAGGTAGGATCCATGGTGGTGAGTGTGACAGGCTCTTTAGGAGAGGATACCAGTGCTGTCATGGCCAGTCTGGAGCAATGAGAATCATTTGTGGACTCTCTGCTCTAGTTTTTAATAGGACTTTGGTCAGTAGAGGCAGAGGAGGGAAGGCATAGACTGTCAATGCTGTCCAATTGGAAGAGAGTGCGTCCACTTTCCAGGCCTGTGGATGATAGGTCCTTGAGCAGAATTTTTCCAACTGGTAATTTCTGTGGGTAGCAAATAGATCTATGTCTGGCTGTCCCCATGCTTGAGTTATCTTTGAGAAGACTTGAGGATGCAACTTCCATTTGTGTGGGTCTGTCATAATTCTGCTTAAGTTGTCTGCCAGTGTGTTTTCCTTCCCTGGCAGGAATTGTGCCTGCAGCTGAATTTGTAATTCCAATGCTGTGTTCCACAGGGTCATAGCTTGCCTGCACAGGGGGTATGAATGCGTCCCTCCCTGTTTGTTTATGTACCACATGACTGTGGTGTTGTCTGTCCTTATTAATAGCTAGCCCAGATACAGTAGGTCCTTGAAGGTCATAAGAGCATTTTGCACAGCTAGCATCTCCTTTTGGTTGATGTGTAGGTGCATCTGTTTTTGGGACCATTTTCCCTGGATGCACTGATCTGCCATGTGTGCTCCCCAGGCATAGTCTGAGGCGTCTGTTGTGATGATTTGACTTGCTTGTGGTATACAGAAAGGGAGACCCGTGTTTCTTTGGCATGCTTGAGCCCACCACAAAAATTCCTTTTGAAGGCATGGAATGAGTGGTAAAATTGTTTCCAAGCTGTGGCTGTGTTGAGACCATAAGCTTTTTAGGTACCATTGTAGTTTCCTCATATGCAGCTTTGCAAATGGTATTAGTAGGATGCAAGATGCCATGAACCCCAGAGCCTGCAGGATTTACCTTGCAGTTAGCCTGGTTAAAGTTGCCATTTTGTTGAAGTATTGAGACAGTTGCCCTTGTTTGTCTGGCGTGAGGTAAGCCATCTGGGCCGTTGTATTTAAGCTGGCACCCAGGAAAATTATCTGTTGAGAGGGTATTAGTTTTGATTTCGTTTTGTTCACTGTGTACCCCAGGCAGTTTAACAGTTTTATTACAAACGCCAGATGCTGCAATAGAATGTCCTTGCTGTCCGCTTGGATCAGGCAGTCGTCCAGATATGGGTAGATTTGTATTCCTCGTTGTCTGCAGAAAGCAATTACTGATGCCAGGCATTTCGTAAACACTCTGGGCGCAGTAGATAAGCCAAAGGGCAATGCAGAGAATTGATAATGGGTTGAACCTGCAAGAAATCTGAGGTATCTTCTGCAATCTTGTCTGATAGGGACATGCAGGTATGCCTCCTTGAGGTCCAATGTTACCAGCCAAGACTCCTTGCCCAGCATGGGAAGAAGCTGCTGTAATGTGAGCATCTTGAATTTTGGTACCTCTAGATATGTATTTAGAATAGATAGGTCTAAGATGGGTCTCCAATCTTTGTACTTCCTTGGTACCCGAAATAGTCTTGAATAAAAACCTTGACCTTGTTCTTTTGCAGGTACCTCTTGAATTGCTTTCATATCCATGAGAGCAGAAATTTGTTTTTGTTCCTCTGCCCACTGATTTTGTGGCAGGTTTGGCATGCCTCTCATTTTTGGAAGGGTGTGAAAGTCGAACCTGTAGCCTTTGTCTATAATATCCAGAATCCATTTGTCCTTTGTAACAATGTGCCAGTTTTTTGAAAATAAGGCCAGTTTTCCGCCCAAAGGTGCTGCCATTATTGCTTTGTTTGGCAGGCATAGCGGAAAGTCATCGTGTCTGTTTTCTAAATGACTGTGGTCTATCTTCTCCACCTCTTGGGGCTGGTGCTTGCCACTGCCTAGCTCTGTAAGATCCTTGAGGTTGTCCTCTACCCCTTGGGCGTCTGTATCTACCCCTTTGGGTATATGGCTGGAAAGGACCAATTTTTTGAAGGCCAGTTTCTGCTGAAGCGTGGAGGCTGCACCTGCAAGAAATCTTTTACTGTTTGCATAGATTTCGCTTTTTCCTCCATTTTCTTTAGTACCTCCTCCGCTTTAACACCAAACAATACATCTTTTTGTAGTGGTGCATCTAATAACTTTGCTTTGACATGATCTGGTAAGGTTTGCTCTTTGAGCCAAGCATGTCTACGTATGACAGACCCCATGACAGCAGCTCTACATGAAGCCTCTAAAGCATCAAAGCCACACTGTAAGGTATGTTTCCCCACTTGTTCTGCTCCATGAAACAAATCCTGCAACTCTTTCAAATCTGGTTGTACTGTTTGTGTCATTTTGCTTTTCAGCTGTGATAGAACTGCTGGTACTTTAACATATGAAATTGACAGTTTAATGCCCTCATGGTTAAAGTGGCTGATGTATACACCTTTTTCCCCCACCTTTCTAATGCTATGGAATCTCTCTCTGAAGGTAAAGGGTTTTTAGCAGTAGAGGCCTTAACCCCCTTGGGACCCTGAGAAATAGTTTCTGGGTCAGCAGAAGGGCTTTTATAAAGGAACTGGTGAGAATCAGGAACCCGGTAATATCTGTCTGGTTTAACAGGGGCAGGAGGTAAAGAGTCTGGATTAAGACTGGCTTCTGCGTACACATCATCCAAAATATCTAAGACAGGAGGAATAGCCAGGGGCCTATGCTGGGGAAGCAGCAGAAATTCCCTGAGCCTTTTCTTGGAATCTGAGTAATCTTGGCCTTCCCAGTGGAAGTGCTCTCTCAATGTATGAAGGGTTTCCCCAAAAGAGTAGTCCTCGGGGGGGGGGGGGAGACCAAGGGAATAGACTCCTCAGCATCAGAGTCTTCAAATGGGGAATAGGCATAATCCTGGTCCTCAGAAAGGTCTGAGGTAATAGAAGCCTGGTCTGAGGAAGAGAAGTCTTCCTCCAACCTGGGTCTTTTGTCTGAGGGGGGTTGAGAACCCCTGATGAGTGTAATCAAATCCTCAGCCATTTTAAGCATCTATTTTTTAGGCATGGGACCTTGAGAGGGGGGTCTGAGGACCCTGTTTTTAAATTTTCATTGGAACTTTAGATTTAGAGAACGATTTAATAGAGAAGGTGGTAGGCCTGAAAACACCTTCAGAAGTAGCAGGCCTCGCTAAATTTTCCGTTGCTTTGACAAGAGTGGAGTCGGTATCTGCAGTGGGAATGGAGACTGGGGAAGCTGCGACCTTGGGTACTGAAGTCGACGGTAAAATAGTTTCATCAGTAGTCAGGGGCTGCGTAGGCGCCTCGCTGAGAATTGGAGAACTGGTAGTTGGCTTTAGCGTGATCTCAGTACTCGGTGCAGGCCTCAGATGTCTGTCCTTATCCTTGCATTTTTTGCCTGAAACTGGCGTCGGTATATCCGACGACATGATATAATTAAATTTTTTGCCAAAATAATGAAGGGCAAACTCCGCCCGGCGCTTAATAGTGCGCTTGTTAAACCTAGCACAAAAACGGCAGGCTGAGACATCGTGGTCTGGCCCTAAGCAAGGTATACAGTAAGAGTGAAAATCCTTATGCGGTATTTGCTTCCCACAAGAAATGCAATTATTAACTTTGTCTGACATCGGTCTGAGGCAAGAAAAGTTTCACCAATGGGGTACTTAGCTTTAAAGAAGATTTTGGCTGAAATACTTTTCGTAAATCTCAGAAGCTGGCCGACAGGAACTTGCAAAATGCTTCTGCTTCGGGCACTGCGCGGCAAGAAAGACTGAAGAAAATGGCGTCGGCTGCCTCTTTTATACACCTGCCGCACTGACGTCAGGGAGGAAGCGACAACAACCGACCCCGGACCTAGACTTTGGAATTCGGCCGATCGAGGACCCGCCTGATGGCAGGATAACCCAAGTGTGATGACTGCAGTTGTATGCATGATGAACATCTAATCTAAGGGGGTGGCAAAAGCCAACACACTCTGGCTAGGCTTATAAATGCCCTTGGGCAGATAGCCTAGCACTTACCTATGAACCTATAACCAAATGGGATATGTTATTTCAAGCACAAAAATGAAACTCGCTGGGCATTAATGGTCCACAAGGGCATCTAACCTACTACTTATCGATGAACCTGTAATAATAAAATGACAGGAAAATTGTCCACAAATGGGGCTTACCTGAGCAGTAAGATTGACAAATCAGTACAGGATCCTGTGAAGACTCAGAAGACTTTCTTTTTTGAATGGCAGAAGAAGACTGAATGCTCACTTCCTCTGATAGATGAAGGCTTCCCTCTCAGGATATTCTCAGCCAATTAGCTATCACAGGAAGAGGCAGGAAGGGGAATCTGAGTTTTTGAAAGCTAGCCAGTATTGGGTTACAATGGCATATAACCCAAAATGCCACTCTGGCAATGGGAATGACAAAGTTTACTGTGTGCCATAGACCTTGTCCTTCAGCGAAATAGACAGAATGATACCAGGACCATAACCTGGAAGGAGTACCACTATAAGACTGTGATCTGGCTTGGTGTAGCAGGAGAATAATCTCCCTATGACAGGAATGCTGCGCTTAAGTGTAAATAGGACCAATATGGAGCGTGCTGGTGAGGTGTTCTAACCCTGGAGGGCTTGCAAGCATCTTTAACAACAACATGAGTTGGTGTTTAAGGTACTACTGAACCTGCAGAAGCAGACTGTATAACCCTTGACTGCCATTGCATCATGACCACCCAGTGTACATGCCCAGACCCACAGAAGCAGACTGTATAACCCTTGACTGCATTGAATCATGACCACTCAATGTACATGCCCATCCGTAAACATGGACAACACAGTTGGACAGAGCAGTGGTAGTGGCACTTGCAAATCCTCTGCATGAAGGTGCATGTGGGTGGATATGACATTAACATGCACCACAAATGTCTACTTGAAGCATAACAGAGTGTAATCTGAGATTTGATGGCCTTACCAAGGCACTAAAGGTGCTAGAAAACACCCTCCCAGGAGCCTGTTACCACATCAGTCAGATCCATGCTGGCATGTGAAGCAGCTTCCCATATGACAGCCCAAACTCATTCAAGCCTATAGTGCTTTTTGTGTACTTCCAGTTAACACCCAAAGCACCTTATGGCATCCAGATCTTTTTTTAGATCTGTCTTCTTTAACTAAGCGACCAACTAATAGGCAGTTTTAGAAAGAGCAAGGATTTATTAACATCATGACACTAAGACTGCTAATCTAAGATGTCCTGTAGTGAAGAAATTAATTATGGTTTTCCACTTATTCATATTTTCATTTTTATGTTCATATTTTCATAACTGAGTAACCTACATGTTATTGAGGGGTATAGTGTGAAATATCACAGTGGGAGACAGGAAATTTCACTGCCAATGTCCATTTATATCATACTATGCTAGAGATATTTCTAGTTGTTTATCTAATTATGAAAATAAGCAAGATTTCCATATGTACTTAATAGTTCAAAAACCAAGTGACTTACAAACTACTGCATGGCACCAGATTTAACCTTAGATGCTGCTGAAGAAAACTGTACTTGATATTTGCATTATAGATCGCAAATCCTGAAAAATGTTTAGTTTTACTTATATTGCTAATCATACAGTTAAGCATAAGTTCTCATATTTTTGTCAATATCTCAATAAACTTGCACTCAGATGATAGTTTCTTGCTGTCATGTGAACGCTTATGCCTGGTTAACAAAAGTGTTCTAACGATATAAGTCTAGGCTGTACAGTTTCTAAGACAGAACAATTTGTTTGGGAAAGTTTAGCAAAATTATATATGGGTTTGTGTGAACAATTAATATATTACAATATTTATGGAAAGACTATTAATGCACTGACTGTTATCCCTGTAAAGAATACTTATTACTGATAACATTGCTATACATATCTTATGATTCACAAATGTATTTGTATTTATTTATCTTAAGCTTTTTAAGTTGTTTTTTTCAAAAAATGTTCTGGAATGGATGGATGTATGGGCTGCTAAAGGTGCGACATTCCACACAACATAGGTTTTAATGAGCTAAACATCTGCTGACTGGGCCATAGTGCTGCCCACATATCAAAGGCCAGCTGAGATATGTGATGGTGCTAGGAACCCTTGTTAGGATGACATATAGTTGGTATATCCACACTAGATGCACAGTGTTTGGCTGCAATCAAAGGTGCTACCACTGCTGGTACTCTCAGTCATGGGGCAGTCTCCTGACATGGATGGTGACCATCCTTGCTGTACAGAGTGTTGCTCAGGTGGTAAAATGCCTTCAGCCTGAATAGCTGCACAGCACAACCCATGAGGGGTACAGTGACATCCTTAAATTCTGCAAAGTTTCTATCCGCAGCTTGTTGTCCTGACCCACCCTGTACAGGTGTCATCATAGCACTGGTCAGCCAGTGAATATGCAATGCAAGAAAATCATAGTGAATAGGAATACTCATGCTATGTGAGCTGTGCATACAAACAGTGATACAGAATATGTAGATCTAGAACAAACACACAACTCCATTTCTGCATGTATGCACACCTGATAAAGCTATGAAAAACATATGCTGCTTATTTCCTGCATATGTCCAGCAGTTGTACACATACGGACTAGGGCTATTAATTTGTTGCATCTCACTCACACACATGATTGGCCACTCCCAGAACCTGTAATCCACTCCTCTATGTATGACTCCTGTCTCCATCATTTCCAAGAAGGGACACTAGGAACTCCTCCCTATCATTTAGGCTTGCAGTGGGAGGTGGTCTCCCTCCACTGGCTGACTTCTTCTTTGCTATGCTGTTTGTCTTCCTGTAGGCCCACTCGAACATGTCAATGACACTCCTCTAACATTGTTGAGTCATGTGCTTCTACCCATCAAAGTCACTGAAGTTGTGGATAAGTATCTCCCAGATTTGGTGCCATAGCAGCTTGTGAGCTCCCCATCTCCCCAACAAAAGGTGCACACAGGTTGCAAAGTGCAGTTGTGTAAGTAAACTTACATTAACAGCAGATGTTCTAAAGCATCGCTGTTGCTGTATCCTATGTTGTGTGGGTTATAGCTTGCCTAAGATATCACCACCTATCAGCTTTCAAAGCTTGAGGGCATCTTCTTCATGCACTAACTGCTGCATGGATTGTGAAGAGGCACTTAAAAGGAGTAGTTAGAGTGCCATAAGCTTCAGAGCTTTCTTGCTGATGAAGTTTGCTGCCCTGTGGGCTTCACGGAAGTGATGTTTGGCTAGTGATCCTTCATGGCTGGGCATATAACTACTCCTCTGAGGAAAATCTTCTACTTTTCAGTTTTGTGGGGAAAAGCTGCACTTTTTATTTGATATTTTTCTGTATATTTAATTATGTATGTATGTATGCATGTATCTATATGTATAAAGTGTGGTGCCTATCCCTACAAAAGTGAATGGTGTGTACCTCTGCTTGCATAAGTTCCTCCATTTCTTACTGTCCTATACTCCTCTTTCTTCCACTTTCACATAACCAGAATGTGCCCAGGTGGCTGGACAGTAGACAAGATGTTTATAATGTGCTGTAAGTTACTGCTATTTGGCACTTACTGACAAGCCTGATACACCACATGTAAATGTGTGTTAGCTGCTACCATATGATCTCATGGGGTTCATGCTACACAGTAACTCTTATTCCAATGAGCAGTGCATCTCTGTGAATTCTGGTGTTTGCATCATTGGACCTTTCCCTGGCTCTCAATAGAGTGCTGTGAAAATGAGTATAACAGAGGATTATGATTGGGTCGCTGATCATAACCTACTTATTATGTATTTGAGAAATGGAAACCAAGAAATTCAGCTTGAAAGAGAAGCTCGAGTGGTGAAGATTGGCAGCCGTGTGCTCAATTTTTTGTAGTGCATGGAACGTTTTCTGCTCTATGTACTACTAGTTACAAGGGGAAAAAATCATGAAATGTTTTGCCAGCTTTCAAAGCCATAAAACACTTAGTGGACACTGTCAGAAAGGCAGTGTAATGCTGTATGTGATATTTACACTTACCTTTAATGCCGCTCAATTGACCAGATTTTCACAGAACATCCAGATTACTGCTTTATATTTTTGGTTTGTTCCTCAGAAAATCTGTGGTTTTCAGACAAACCAGTGAGGACTGAAGTCACTAAACAATGACATACATTGGAGTTTCACAGTTTGTAGCTTTCAGAAAATACAATACATTCTATTACTATAGTAACTTTCTAAGTTCATTAGTGGAATCTAGGGACACATTTCCAGTGGTGACAACACTCAGAAACACATCTTTTAGTTTTGCTGCTGTCATTTGCTGTTGAGTACTGGCAAGTTTTACTGTCTGGTGCAAGACTCAACCTTAACAACTTTAGCAGGGGAGGCTTAACATTTGTTAAGATCAGGTCTCACTCCACTCCAGCGCTTAACTGCTTTATCTTTTTACGAATACTGGAGTGTAATCACCGCACTCCATGCACTACAGTATTATTATGAGTATATCAAAGGAGATCTTTTTATACAAAAGTCTGCAGCAGTGAGTACATAGATACCCTGCTGATGTAAACATGTCCTATTTATTACCTGACTTTGAAAATAAGTAGGCTGCGTTACAGCTCCTCACCAGTTATTTCCGATGTAGCATATGTAAGGTATATAAAAACAGCATATGTTTTGTTACTGTAACAACTGGCATATCTGTCACTAATTCTGATACAGTTAGCCAGTATCTTGACTGTTCTGACAGCAAACGTGCAAGACTAAACCTGGAGTCTTGGAATGTGTGTGGAGGTGATGCACCTATTTTCAAATAGCTGATCGTGCTCCCTTTTGTTGCCTGCAGTAGTAGCATACATCATCCCGCAGATTAAATTATTTGAATAGAAAGCACAAAACCAGGTACGGCAGGCTAAGGCTCAAACACGGGGCCTTCGAGATTGGTGGAAATGATGGCATGATACATAGTAGGACTTTCATTCAACAAGCTTATAGCGCAAGAAAAGCTGGTCCCTCTAGGTCTCCTTATTTGCTGATTAAGTACGGAGAGTTTAAGAAGTTGGAAGGTGTGAAAAGCACCAAATAATCCAGAAAACAACTGAAGCCCACTTATGGAAGAAAGATGGAGATGCAGCAGCATTTCCAGGCATCAGAGATAGTTGAATGTGGGTAGGAGGTGTCTTCAAGACAATGGAAACCCCTGAGTGATGCTTTGAATGAGAAGATTCAGTCTGATAGGCAAATAAGGGTGCTAACTGAACTCCAGAAGTTGTATCAGCCTGTTTTACTGGACTACTGCATGTAGAAAGTAAGTCAAATTATTATAATTAACAAATCTTCCAGTGAAACAATAAAGTCTACATTACCCTGCGGTAGGCTGGAATACATAGTCAATTGTTCATATTTACTTTATAACCCAGAAAGGTCTGTTGCCTCCTCCTGCCATCAAACAAATCTGACATACTGTAATTGTCAACCTAGGATCTCCTGGAAGAACATAAATAACAGTCACAATGAAGCTAGTGTTTTACAGTTTGTTCTCTTCAGCACTCAGAAGATTTTCCTAAAAGCATGTCAGTAAAGGGGACAGCAATCATTAATGGGATGGCTGTTAGCATACTGCAGCAAAGAGGAAAACAATCAAACAATTTGTAGTGTTTGCCACCTATTACATTTTGATATGAATTTTACTAGCTAAGAGCTGCACAGTTGCCTGAATACACTACTCAACTATAAAAGAAGGAAAGAGACAATATAATGCATCGGAAATGCAAGTATTTATCAGTATGTTCAGATTTAAATTACAATGTTATTATGAAGTATTTACTAATGCAGGATACAGTAACACCACTATGTTCTTAGGATGACAGCTACATATAAATAAAACATGGAGCAACCCAGATAAAAAATATGCAAATTACGCAAGTCATGCAAGCAAAATCTTTCTATTACAAGATGTACCAGTACTACTGTTACACATTTTTGGCAATTGCACAAAATGTAATATATTAAAGTGAATACATCAAAAGACTCCATGTATTTAAATCAGCCTTGAATGACAAGTACACTTTTTTATTCCCTGCTGTTTTGTTAACCATTAAGCTTTTCACTTTTATCTGCTCTAGTCACTCAGTGATTGAGCCAGTTACATGACAGATTACATATGCAGTCATCAGCATTTCTCACTTGCAAACCATAATTTCCCTGCACATGCTCAGTTACAGTAGTCTTAGGGAAAAGTGCATGCAATAAGCATGTCAACAGTGGATTGCTCTTCACTTTTGAAAGGGACACAAGCTAGAATGACCCCCCCCCCAAAAAAAAAAAAAACAGGATATGTGCATGTAGTGACCCTGGTCTCCACCACATAATTCGTGGCTACACATAAAATGCAATCCCTGAGTACATGTAAACCCAAATTAAAATGGTTATGAAAGGCATCACTCAGAGCTGCAACAGAATAACATACATGTGAAAGGCTCCCAGAGTACCTTAACACACAACTCCGAATCTGTGTGAAAGACTGAGAATGTCTGTACCCTAGACAAAGATTCATCATTCAAAGGTTATGCTAACTGTAAAGAGGACAGCCAGTGTCAGCAGACTTCATATCTATACAAGTGGCGACCTTTCATTATATGTCATAACAAGTGTACAACCCAACCATTATGCACAGAAAATTCTTTAATGTTAAGTCAGATATTTTAACAAACACTGCCTTCTACCTTTAAAGTGCCTTAAAAAAATCCAGTAAGGTATCATATAATAAACAAAGTTATGCTTCAGTGAGTCTTCCCGCCAGGAAAGTTATATAACAATGGAGCGAGCAAAAACACAATATCATCACTCAGCAAGACCCGGACAGTATAAATCATCATATAGTATAATTCCCTGAATCTAAGGCTGACCTTTTTTTTACATAGTGACTTGTTTCAAATACAGACATGTATGTGTGTTTAAAATGCAATACAAATCTTATTAAGACAGACAATGTTGATATCTGGCAATTCAAAATTATGACACAGAACTGATAACTACAAAACAAAATCAACAGCTTAAAAAGAAACTTAAACTACCTAGACTTGTCGCCCATGCTAAAATGCCAAGATGCAAAGTAAACCACCGCAACCTGACATCCATTCTATTAAAACCAACAAAAGACATTTTTCAACAAAAGTCAGGTTCCTAAAACTCCAGTTTATGCATTGAGTAACACCAGAACTGAAAGCTAAGTTTAAACTTATGAATCAGGATTGATCACAATGAAAGCAATCCAAGCTGTCCACAGCTCATGAAAGAATTACAACATCCCATAACCTAAAATTGCAAGATGGCAGAAGGTTACTACCATCAGATCAAAACAAATCTACAGTCTCTGAAACCCAGAACGATTTTGGAAGCAAGTAAGCCTTATTACAGGGTATCTTAAAAGCAGGTCTACTTCACCATCTCTTATTTACACAAATCACCATCTCCACTCTTGCTAAGACTTTTAAGACTCATCTAATCTACCTATTTAAGAGTCTAGTCCCTCAAATAAACTCCATTTTGGACTCCAATTCTTATATTATAAGAACCAGCTGCCCACCCTAAATACATTCTAATGTCTTGCTTTCACAATGTAACCAAAAAAAAAAAAATCCTGAAAATCTCCTAAACCAAATTCTGTGAGACAACACTTCATATTTTCAATGTTTCCCCTTACATAAAATATTATACATGCCATTTTGAAGAAAATACCCTGCTTAAAAAAAAAAAAAAACAACTTTAACCATTTCAGACTAGTGCCTGATCTTAATTCTTCCAACTCTAAGTAATATGCCCACTTTTACACAAAACAAACTCCATTCCAGTTGCAGTATGTTTTTTTTTTAATTTGAGAAGCACTAACTGCGATCTGGAATCTTCCCAATGACATCTTAATCAGTATGGAATAAAAAGCAGTTTAGTTTGACAGGTGTTGCATTTGTGAACCTCGGCAAAGCATTTAATTTGAAGGATCAAATCCTACTTCTCTAGCACCCTTTCACCCATCAGTATTAATAAGAAAGGAGCAGGACATTCAGTGGCGGATCTACGAATCTGCAAAAGGGGGGTCATAGTCTGGTCAGTTGACTACCATTGGTGGATCCAGAAATTTCCAGAAGGGAGGGTACAGTCTGGAAAGTACACCAGTGTGGGGTGGAGGTGGGTAGAACACTGGCTGTGGAAGGGCTGTGGAAAGATCCTTAAGATGCTCTGACAGCACATATGAAAAGTCAACAATATATATATTCTTTTGCACATCACTGTGTTCTGGCTGTGGTAGTGGAGGTAGGTGACTCCTGCCTAGCATTCAGCAACTTTACAGACAGTACCAACTATTGGTTACTCATGGCAGGTCACAGAGCTCTCCCATAATGACACAGTTTGCATATGTATTATAATGGCCTAGCAAAGAGTCCCAGTAAAGGCAATACCACCTCAGCAAGTAGCATAGCAAATGCAAACGACGAAAAAGTCACATCTTCTCTTCTAACTTGCTTCACCCAAAGACACATTAGTTTTGCAAATCCAGAATTACAAAAAATAAATGTTGGGTCAGTCATTTCATCTACATACAGCCTCAATGCCCACTGCCTAAATACAATAACTGGTTTGACCATTCTAGGATAACAATAATTAACAGTTTTTGCAAAACAAGAATGCAGTAATGTAATATCACTTTGTATTCAAGGTTGTTTACCCAAATACACACAAAATCGGATATATTGGTCCATAAGAAGACAAAAGTAACATTCATCATTGAAATCACCACACCCAGTGACTACAGTGTCTTCTGTACAGAGACACAAAGTCATAAAATATCAAGACTTGCAGGCAGAAATGATAGCAATGTGGAAGAAAGATACCCAGACAGTCCCAATAGTAGTAGGAGTAATGTGTCTTATAAAAAAGAATCTTCAGTCGTATTACCAATCCATGTAACAACATATGAATTGCTGGAGTCATTACTGGGCATATTAGAGGCACTATGAAGAGCACTTCTGGCTGACATCAAAGATTAAAACAATACTAATTTCATGAACTTTAATCGTATGCTTACTTAGGAATGGGGTCCATTCCTATCATGGTATTAGAAACCCAAAAGATTTAGAGAAATTAAAAAAGACAGAAGCTTGGGATAAACCACTTCATTAGATGGGTATCCAACTGACAGAACTCATACAGACAAAGTAGGGGATTCCACCTCTACCAGCACAGCTGTTACTTGTGGTGTTCCACAAGGATCTGTGCTTGGTCCACTTCTGTTTGGAATCTATTTCTCAGAAGTTCAGGTGAAAACAGATGGCCTGTGGCATACCAGATTTGCTGATCACTGCAAACTGGGTGCAATCATTGAATCCCAAAACAAGGTCACCATACTACAAAAAGGACTTGGGCAGAAAAATGACTGGTGCCAAAGCCACGGAGTTAAACTTAACACAAAAAAATGTATTATCATCCCCTTCAGTAAACGTGAAGTCCCGGCAAATTACAACATTAAAAATACCCCCCTAAGTTCAAACCCAGTGGTGAGAGACTTAGGAACGTAGGGTGATAGCAGCTTTAACTTCGGTCATCACGTATCCACAGTGGTGAGGAAGGCCTTCTATGTTACCCATCTCATAAGCAAGGGAACAGCATCCAAAAGGAAGGGTTTATAAATCCTCTCTATTCGTTCCTCCCTTCTATATGTACCTCATCAGACACCTGCTGCTGCTGGAGAGACCTCAATGGTTTCTCACCAAGAAAATTCAAGGCCGTCATCACATGACCTATATGGACAGACTGAAGGTTCTGTCACTATACTCTGTATTGTATAGACTGCTTAGAGGCGACTTGTGCCTGGCCTACAGAGCAGTCTCGGACCCTGCCTTAATGGAAATGCTACACATCCGCAAATCTTATGGGACAAGAGTTGCTAACTCTAGAGACCTTAACCTAGCCTGCAACATAAACAGGACTTGCTGGAGAGACAGATACATCTCCCACAGGCTATCGCTCCTCCGGAGCAAACTCCCAATGCAGGTTAAACAGAGCTCCTCAATTACTCTATTTAATTGCAACTTGGACAGTTGGATAAGAAACCATAAATTCATCCCGGGGGTTTCATATATGTCCCTCTTGAATAGGGGCAGTTGGTGCTGATCATAAATTCACATGCTAATATAGGTTATTTATCTCGGTGTATGAAGAAACAAGGGTAAACCATGGCTGGGCTTGTTTGTAAAAGGCCCTAGTAACCTCCTATGATCCTATGAAATCCTGAACCTTGTGTTTTTGAGGTAAATAACTTAACCATTATGCCAACTCACAACCTCAACTTTATTAAAGCCAATACTGTGCTAACAGAGTTAAAACATGACTTACAGAACACTGAGATGGTTAATGACATGTTACTTCTACTGTTAAAATTATTTTCCCAGTCTATGAGTTACATTTACTGCCTTCTGTGCTAACCTTAATGACTTTCCTTATGACTTCCTAGGTTTCATTTTCTCAGCTATCCCAGATTTAGCCACAACATGCTAGAATCCTTCAGTTTCTCACTTCTGAATTAAATATTCTGTTCTTTTTTGTATTCCCACCAAAGTTATTTGTTTTCTGTTGTCCCTTACAACTAAATTGCACTTTTTCTCACTTTCCACTTGCACCATATCTCACTTTAAAACTTACACAAGCTGTACACATCATTACTTACACTTTGAAGAGAAAAAGATCTTTCAATTTGCTACAACGGTCCTTGTTTTTCCATTCCTAGTTCTTCCACTCCAGTGTTAGAATCACTGATACAGCCGCACAGCTGCAGCTGTTTAAATGAATGAATACGGGAATTGCGAGCCACACTGAATGCTAGCAATCTCATATGTGTTGCCAGTATTAAGGCTCTGAAACATGTAGAAGACATTTAAATTGTCAAGGAAAAGCTAACACTTTCCTTAAGAAACTGTGCCATCTTTTCATCTTACTAGGAAGAGAAAGAATTGGCAGACAAATACAAGTAGCAATCATAACTCTCGACCTTCCAGCTACAAAATAAGGAACACTGTCCTTCATAATGTGGAACAAATAAAATGTCATAGGGGAAGGGAGTATTTCCATAACAAACAGCTATGGCAATAGGCATGACCAAACTTCTAAATAACCGAGAGAATAGCGCTACTGCATTTTTAAGTATGGCAACCGAAAAACTTACAGAAAGTGGGATTTCAAGGTGCCGTAACATAGTTTAACACACCATCATAAGTGACAGGGTTAATGCCTCAGAAATAGTCCAGAATGTTGTGTAGCCTGTAGCTGTCCTTCAAGTACCTTGTGATCTTTATTTTTCTTCAGCTGTTCCTCGGACAAGCTTCTCTCGGTCTCACTGTCTGAAAGATTCGTAGTCATGATGGGAGATGTGTTAGAAGAGACACTCAGGATCTTATGGTTATCGTCACCTGACTGGATACTCTAACTGAGCGTTCCATCATGACTTGTGAAGCAAGACGGAAAAATAAACACTTGAAGGAAAATAAAGCTTCTGCGGTTTGAAATCGGAAAATGTACAAGCAAATGAGGTACATTCTTAACTGTGTACCACTTTTGTTGTATATTTTCTGATTTCAACTGAAACAGTTAAAAAGCAATTTTTTATAACACTCTGTAAGGGTGCTTAAAAAAAACAAAGGGGAGGACGTGCGCCCCTGCGCCAAGGCCTAAATCCGCCATTGACATTAAAAACTTTATTTCAACAGAAATGTCTAGTTTAAGGTGGGAACCTCCTTCTCAGTCCAAGCCTTTCCTAAACTGAATGAGTTCCTCAAATGTTATTCTTCTCTCCACTACCTTTCCCTAGTTTCAGTAACAGACTTCCAACCACCCTACCTACTGTGTATGCAGATGACATAGTTATTTATAGATCACACTAATCATGTGCAATAATTAAAAGACTTCTGCAACAGGACCTTACATACATTGATACCAGAGTAAATCACGCTTATCTTACTTGTAACTGCAAAACAGTTATTAATAAAGAGTTCACTAATATATTCAGAAACATAAACATATAGTTTAACCAAACATTAATATTTCAACATCATGCACAAATGACAAAACCAAAAATTAACAAATTACTCTTCTGGGCCTAAAGCGTTTCTCATCTTTTGACTTCAGAAGGTAAAACAGAAGTTGAAAAGAAAAGGCCTAATTTCACACCTTGAGTACAGTCTCTTCACATTGTCTCTCAGAAAAATTACCCCACCCCCCGCAGCTGACTTAGAACAAAATGTCTCAGTTCATAATCATAAATGTTGCTTTACAGCATGCTCATCACTGTCGGAGCTTAACAAAAAATAAATGGCTTACTATTCAACTGATGGCAGACATGTTCCTTGGTTCCCTTCTTTTTAACCAGTCAAATTACACCCATTTCTCCTCTTCACAAGCAAACTCTCAACTCAGCACTCCCAATACATCCTGGGGTCACTTCCTCCAAATATTTTATCATTTTGTAGCCCTCATAACAAACTTTCTTGCAGTCACAATAGCTTTGTCAGTGTTCTGGGAACCACTGCCTTCCTTCCTGAAAAGTAGAGACACATACCTTTGCTTTTCATAACAAAATTAAAAACTTCTGTTGAAAACTATTACAAATACTTCCAGAATAACACAGCACCACAACTTCCTTTGCTACTTGTACTCCTCAACTTAACCTAAGAGCAATAAGCACACACATGCAAACAACGGTTACGTTCCCTCCCCCCAAAAGAGATAACAGTAGCAAGAGATATTTTCTTCTTTCTCTCTAATTTATCACATATAGTGCTCCAGAATTATCTGTGCTAATTAAGCCTTCATCCATGAATGACAAACCTGAACAGTTAACTTCAGCAGTTGTTGAAGTTGTTGAATGTTAAAATAAAGCTGCCCTGTTTGTTCTGTGTAGCGCATTTGTGGTTAAACAACACAAAGCACTGAAACGATTTTACGAATGCAGATAGCAAGTATGTGTGCACCTGAGTAATGTGCGGCTAATGTTTTTCACAAATGGCACTAGGCATCAGCCTTTTGCAGCTGAAATATCTGCTATTTCCCCCTCTCACTGTTCTTCTATATTTTTATATCTCACTGCATACAACTGCTTATGTATGGCCAGTCATTCCTAGAGCATAAATAAGTGCACAGGACAGCAAAAGCACTAAAATACTGACTTTCTCTAACACAAACTTTATTTTAAAATGCTTTTGTTCCTTGCCATAGTTTCTCACCTATTTATTCAGTAAGCAAGAAGCAAAATCAGTATTAGTTAAAAAAAAAACTGAATTTAAAGTTCCAACTGTTCAACTGTTAACTTCTCATATCTACAGAGGTAATACATTTTCAGACAACGCCAGGACACAGTATGGTTGCACTACTGGAGATGCACTCTGAGTGCTGTTATACTTTATGGCATACTAAGGAATGCTATGGTATGAGAAGGAATAGGCAGAAACCATCAAATTTTACAGTTATTACCATCATCACGATCCCACAGTGAGGTCCCGGTGTAAATATGTCCACAATACCATCTGTATAACAGTTAAGCTGAGTGAAAAATGAGCATGGATTACATGACTGGTGTAGGCCTAATGTATTAACTACAGCTGTTCTGTCAATCAATTAAGTCAGGCAAAGTGCAGAAATAATACACAGAGGCAAGGAAGTACAACACAAGCAAAGCATTTCACATTTGAAATAAGGGAATGAATAACTCAGTATCTCAAGACATGGAAGGCAATGTGTCAGTTCTGTAGCAAACAGGTCTCTTATAGAAGATTACTATTTACAACACACCACCAGTGTACCTACTAGCATGGTAATGGAGATATCTTATTGGTAAATAACTAGTGGATGCTATTACTATTGATGATTTAAGAGCTGTATACAGAGTTTTCTAAAATGATTGATAAACCCATTAGCTCAATTCTGGTACAGTATACATTTAAAATGGTTTAGTTAAGATGTACCATTTAAAAATAAATGGAAATCAAACTGAATAGTTCATTCTTCCTTGCAAGGTGCTACATAATCTGTGTTTTACTGCTTTTCCAGAATCTCTCTCCAAAGTTAAAGGGGCACTGGCTCGTTCCTGCAATTGCATTTCTGCTTCGGTCCGAAGATAAAGCGCTGTCAATCACTGATTTACTCCCCTCCCTTTTTTTGACATCAGTCCTGACGTTCTTGCAGTTCCACCCACATTGTTAAGCTTCGCTAAAATGGTGTGTAGAGGTATTTTTCAGTCCTGTTTATCTTCCGTTTGGAATAAGAGACACATTGCTTGGGTTCCTAGCTTTACACAGTGCTTACTACAGCTTAGCAGTTTGTTGCTTCGGGTAAACGTTACTGTGTACATTTATTTCTTTGTTTTTTTCTTATAGTATTTGTTTTAGCAGCTAGTACCCATTTCTCTCCACTCTTTCAATATGCCGCATTAATGTTTCTCCAGGCATTATTATTATTTGAATCTTCTGTTCACGTACAAAAAATAACCTTTCTCTGGTTATGCAATTTTGGTCAGAATTATTTACTGTGTATACATTATTCTAGTTGATACTGCACAGGCAAGCGGGATAGCATTCACGTGGAGTCGAGCGCGATTTATGCAAAAGCAAAGTGTGCACTTTACTTAATGTTTCTGTTTCTCAGGGTTAATGTACCTGCAGCCTTTTATATATATATATATATATATATATATATATATATATATATATATATATATATATATATATATATTTATATATCTATATATATATATCTATATATATATATATATTTAAGAGGCAGTAGGCAGTCAATAATAACAAACAACACCGATAAGTCCTTGTATAAATCGAGTATCATATTGTAAATCACTAAGCAGCAAAAATTTATTGTAAAGTAAGCTTTTATCTTACTTTACAATAAATTTTTGTTAGTGATTTACAATACGTGATACTCGTGATTTACAAGGACTTATTGGTTGTTGTTGCTATTATTGACTGCCTCTTGGGTTTGATTTTTTGAATTTTTCAAGGGACATTGTGTTTATCATATATATATATATATATATATATATATATATATATATTTGTACATTGCATAGCATAAGCTAGTATCTTTCCCTCATGGCCATTATTGTTATTTTTCTTGCATTCAGTCACTGCACGCCAAACTCGATGTATGCATGTTTATGCTGTTGATGCTCATGGAGTGCAATGGGAACTTTTACTTACAGTCCTTTTTTTTTTTTTTTTTTTTTGCTTTTGTTGTAAACATAATTGGTTCTGTCTGTATGGATGAAATGGAGTCTAGCGCGGTTTATGCAAAAGCAAAGTGTCCATGTTATTAGGTAATGGTTCTCAGGGTTAACGTACATGCAGCTTATTTTTTTTTATTTGTTCTTGCAGGTCATGAGCTAGTATCTTTCCCTCACGGCAGTTATTATTGTTCCTGTAGTCAGTCACTGCACGGCAAACTCGCTGTATGCATTTTTATACTGTTGATGCACATAGAGTGCATGCTGGCTGGACTAAAGTTTCATTGTTGCTCATTGCTTACGCTGCCAGCGATCTCATCTGAGAAAACGGCAACTTTTACTCCAAGTCCTTAATTTTGTTGGTGCTATCTGTATGGATGAAATTAGGGATTCTATAATAATAATAAAGTGAAAGATATGCCAGTTTGCATGATTTTACATGTTGCACCTGCAGCAGTATGTCTGAATTACACAGCAGCTGTGTTGGTTTACACTGTTGGTAATCCATGGAGAAAACTATCTGTCCGTTTTGCTGATTGTTGCTGAACATCCTGATTTTTCAAAAACATCCTCTTTGTTCTTTCTCTATGTAAACACATAGTTTACCGTCAAATCACTTTTCACTTCACTAACGGGGGGGAACAGTATTCACGTTGTTCTCTCATGCTTCCTATCACTTTATTTAAGCAAAAACTGGTTCGAAGATCAGAAGGGTCATGAACATTGAGTACTCTGAGTCATTTCATTATTTTGTGTGCCACTGCTGCTAGAATTCTTCAAGTCGGGGAGGAGCTTTACTAAGTTATAGTGGTATATTTATATGCAGACAGCAGCAGTTTGTCGGATGGGTGTAATAATATTTGGAGGTGTATTTGGATATTAAGTGGAAGTATATTCCATTGTTCTGCTACATGTAGACATCATGCATTGAGCATCCTTGTTAATTGGCAGAGGGCTTTGCATGTATTATGTGGGGAATTAGTACAGAGGTTCTGGGGTATATCAGCTACGTATCTGTATGAAACCAGAGTATTGTTGTTGAAGTAAAGATAATTTAGAACATACCCCTCAAATGTATAGTAGTTTTTTTGAATAGAATGAATGGTAAGGAAAGAATCAGCAGCGGGCATAGTTTATGTTTCAAAGCTTCAGCAGTTTGAATGTATAAAGAATGGCATGGTGTGTAAATGACTGTGTTGTTTAAAACTTAAGTGTGAACTTTGGCATTATTTTTAATGACCTTTCTGATATAAATGGTTCAGACTGGGACACCATGATACAAGTATTGGATGCTGTACTATCAGTATTAACTCAAATGTGATTCTTTGTTGTCAAAAGTAACCATTCTAAAAGTTGTTTGGCACCCCTCCTTCAGTTATGAATTACATAAAGTAAAATGGCAGACTGACAACTGACTTGTTATATATTGTTAGATTATTTCAGTATCGTCTGGTGTTGAGATCAGAATTAACAACAAAAACACCATATTAACAAAACATGGCCTCATTTATTGAGGCTGCTGGTGATAATAATAAGTCAGCTGTTAAAAAGGCATCCATTATGTCAGGAGAAATGGATGGCACACCTGTTCTAGACATGGGGTAGTCTCTGGGAATACATACATGTCTCTCCAGCAGGTCCTATTTATATCACAGACAAGGTTTAAGTCTTAAGAATGGGTACTTCTGATGCTGTTTTTTTTTTTTTTTTTTGCTGATATGAAGAGGTCATGGATATCCCAACGCCTGTAGGAGACAGAACACAGGGATAGGGCCATGATGCAGCCTGCATAGGACATTTTACTTATGCCCTGTATTCTTTTAGTGAGGAACCTCTGTGGATGTTCAAAATGTTGGATATGCCTGGTTAGGTACATGCCAGACAGAACATTGTACTCTGATTGGTCTGATGAGTGCTGAATTCAGTGGAACAATAACCTCCTTGGACCTAGATGCCATACCTTTCTTTGTAAGTTGTGCAACATGTAATGATTTCCTCACTGTTCTAGATCTATTCAAGCACACACCCCATAACCCTGACCCAGTACATGCTCCTGTGTTGTGAGGACATACCCTTGTAAATTATGAATGATTTCAGTGAGTCATTAATACCAGACATTAGAGTTACATACTTTGATATCCTTCAGTAAAATCAATGATAGTCCACACGTTTTTGTAATAATTAATTTTCAAGTTTGCAGGAGTTACAATTTAACTCTATCTATGATTTTTGTCTCACCATTACTTTTGGTTCTGTCTCCATTTCTTGCACTGCAAGATTGACACGTATGCCTAATGTTCCTGGGTTCTCTCCTTCATGAGTTACAAACTGCTGTAGGCATTGAATAATACCCAAGATCCTTAATCTAAGTTAAAGAAACATTCTGCTGCACTAACTTGCACTATGATACCAGTTAGTGCAGTGAGTTAATTGCTGAATATTACTGTGGCAAGGGTGCAAGGTTCTAATCCTTTTTTTCCCTTTGTAGATAGCTTTTTATTTTTCAACATGTGTTATTTGCAAGTCACATCCCTGACTAGTGGTGGTGTTGTACATTACTAATAACATGAGTGGCAGTGTACAGGGTTGGAATCCCTTTTAGTGACTTTAAGGCAACCTATGTATATAGCACCCTCATGTCTAGTGGCCACCTACACAATTTTCTTTGTTTTAATTAATGTATCTCTTGTGAATGTGGAGTTAAGGCATGTGGCTAGCAGTTTCCTTAGTGTCTAGTATTCCTCCTACCTATGTTATGTCTTAGGACACATAGGATAAACAGTAAGCCCATTTGTCTAGTGCTTTCACTTTTCCTGTTTTGTTTAAGTGCTGTTAATGCATAAGATACAACAGTTTTCTGCCTGATTTTAGGGTCCCCTTCCTGATCACCATGGATCCGGTGATTCCCTTAGTGAGCCCTCTCCTGATCCTGTTGTGTTTAAGTGCCATTAAGACATGGTGATATAAGGTTATCCTTGGTGGCTAGTGGTCTTTCTCTCAACCCACTTAGTTTGAGTTATGCCTGGTAGGTAATGGTCCTTTGACCCACATATTTGGAGTTATCCCTGATGGTTAGTGGACTCCTCAGTCCTTGTATTTAGAGTTATATCTGGTGACTAGTCATCTTCCACTCACGTTTCTAGATTTATGTCTTGATCCATGTATTTGGAGATAAACCAGTTGGTTTATGGTGCCTCAACTCAAATATCTTGATTTACACATGCTTGATAGTGTTACCTCTGACCTAGTGTTGCATGAATTGCTCTTAGTCTAGAGATATGTGCAGATATGATAGTCCACACTCAGCAACACACAAAGCCTCACATATAATACATACACAGACCCCCTCCCCAACTTACCACACCCGTATACACTCATCAATCCAATAAAAAAAAAAAAATAAAAAAAAAAAAATATATATATATATATATATATATATATATATATATATATACACACACACACACACACACACACACACACACACATATATATATATATATATATACTTATAGCCTCACAAACCCAGGAACCCCACTCGGCCTTCCTGAGAACACTGGAAAATATGAAGGTCTCTCCAAACACCATTATATTGGGCGACTTCAACTACCCAAACATAGACTGGGAGCATTACTCTAGCTCCAACACCCTAGCCCAAAGGTTCCTAGAATTTATAAACTGAAATGCTATGGAACAACTTGTTACCACTCCCACAACAGGGGAAAACATACTGGACCTGATCATCACCAACATGGGGACTCTATGCTCCAGACCAGAAGTGTATCCCTCACTGGTAAGATCAGACCATAAACTAATCTCACTGGATATTCACATCCCGACCCCACCCCTTGCCCAGAAAACCACAGTGAAAAACTTCTCTAAAGCAAATTTCACACTCCTCAAAACCGAGGTGGAATCCTTCAAAGCCCCTGGGCCTGTGGAAAATATGGCCCAGACCGCAGAATCCTTTATAAACGCATTCTATGAACACCTTCAGGAATGCATGGATCATGCGATCCCAAATAAAACCAAGACCCAATCCTCCAAAGGCAGACGTCCTGTCTGGTGGACCCCAGCCATAAACAAACTGTACAATAGAAGGAGGAAGCTACTAAATGATAGAGCAAAATCCCAAAAAGGGAAGGCATCACTGATCAGTATTAGCAGAAAACTACGAGCACTCATAAAATTGTCTAAGGCCAGCTTCGAGAGAAAAATTGCACAGGACACTAAGGATATTCACAAGGCTTTCTTTAGTTATATTAGGAACCTGGGTGGTAATTCCCAGATATGCTCAGAATTAGTCCAAAATGACAAAAAATACACCAAAACCACAGACATTGCCAACATCCTAGCTGACAGGTTCAGCGCAAACTTCTCCCCCCCCTCACCAAAAGGGCAAATATCTATCCCAGCAGAGTGCTGCCCCCCTGACATCTCAGATGCTCAAGTAAGAGCCGCCCTCTCCAAAGCAAAAACACAGCATCAATGGGACCAGACGGTGTCCCGGGCTGCGTCCTACATGAACTCCAAGAAGAGCTAAACCCAAACATAAAACTACTGTTCAATCTCAGCCTTACTACAGGATATGTGCCCAAAGAGTGGCGTACAGCAACAGTGGTCCCTCTCCATAAAGGTGGTGCCTCAACGGATCCTGGAAACTATCACCCCATAAGCCTGACTAGCTTGGTCTGCAAAGCTATGGAAAGGATCATCATGGACCTCATAAATAAAGATATTGGGGACCTACAGACACTCGATCCTACCCAGTTCGGCTTTGTTAAGGGAAGATCCTGCCTCTTAAACCTGGTTGATTTCTTTGGAACAGTCACCAAGGGCATTGACTAGGGGAAGGTGGTCCACACAGCCTACCTGGACCTCGCAAAAGCCTTTGATACAATACCCCACTTGGGCATTATAGATAAGCTCACCAGCTTAAATATAAACCCCCATGTCACTAGATGGATTGCAAACTGGCTCAAGGACAGAACCCACATGGTTAGAATTGCTGGAGCCATGTCAGACTCCAAACCAGTTACAAGTGGTGTCCCACAAGGCTCAGTCCTGGGGCCTCTCTTGTTCGGTATATATTTCTCGGAGGTACAGGCCACACGGAAGGACTGTGGCTGACCAAGTTCGCAGATGACTGCAAACTGGGCGCCATAATTGACTCTCCAGCCAACACAAGCATCCTCCAAAAGGACCTTATAGAAACAGACAACTGGTGCCAGAGCCATGGCCTCAAGCTAAATGCCAAAAAGTGTATAGTCACCCCCTTTGGCAAAAACAAAGTGCCCACAAATTACCACATAGCTGGTAATCCATTAAGTACAGAAGAAGTAATTAGGGACCTGGGGACCCAAGTGGGGGACCGAAAACACCTTCAACCTAATAGAAAAATGGTTCTCTAGTCGTCAACTAGTTCTCAACCCCAACAAAACTACTTACTTTCTCACCCACTAACAAGACTCTTCCCCCCACCTTCTCTATTACATCCTCCAATGGAATCACTATATCACCAGAAGTTCACACAAAGCTATTAGGTGTTACCATTGATAACTCCCTTAAATTTGACACCCATTTCAATCTAACCATCAAAACCGTCAATAAAAAGCTTGGCTCTCTATAAAGTAAAACACTTTCTCACTCCTCACGCTAAAATTACAATTGCCAGCACACACCTACTATCAACTCTTTTCTATGCCTCCCCCTTTTTACAAACTTAAACAAGACAACCCTTAACAAACTTGCTTCTTACAATCACATAGCTAGATTTGCCACAAATTCCACCTTTAGAACGCACCACTGCACTAACTTGAAGCAACTAGGGTGGTTAGAGTTTTCCAGCCAACTCCATTTCAACCAACTCAAAACGGCTCACCATACACTGTATCACCCAGAGAAAACACCAGCTCTGAAAAACATCATTCACCCCTATATTAACCTGCAATCTTTACGCTCCTCCAATAAGATCTTAGCTCAAACTACCAAAGCCAATAATTCTGCTGGGGATTCTCTATTCTCAAACTTTGTAGGTAAAATGTGGAACTCCCTACCGACCATGCTCACCTCAGAACCTTCACTCCTACAATTCAAAAAAAAGCTTAAACCCCATCTCAGTACTCTCTGGCAATGTCCCTGTTTCAAACCTGATTGACCACTATCATTTACCCTTCTCTTACCTCACTATCCTTAATCACTTTTTAACAAGGCACCTCACCTTTGTAACTGACCTATGTTTTTTTTTTATATGCTGCTGTTATTTTTTTCCCAAGATGTGATGTATCTTTATATTGCATTTAGAACTCAATTATCTTCCTTTTTTTTTTTGCATTAACAATGTTCATATGTCTGTTATGTACCTGGAGCTTTTCTCCCGGGCCTCCGCTGAAAATGGACATGTATCCAGTCGGACTCTCCCGGTTAACAAATGTAAAATAAATAAATAAATAAAATAAGTTGATAGCAATCTCTCATTTGACAACCACGTGGCCAAAGTGGTTAGAAAATATTTTATATAGCCCACCTAATCATGAAGGGATTCACATCTAGATCAGTGGAGGTTATCGTGCCTCTTTACTCATCCCTCATCAGGCCCATAATTGAGTACAATGCCCCTTTTGGGATGTACCTTACCAGACACCTGCAGCAACTAGAAAGACCCCAAAAGTGCCTCACCAAGAGGATCAAAGGGCTCAAACAGATGCCATAGGCTGCCCGGTTAAAGAAACTCCAGCTCTACTCAGTGGCATACCTCCTGTTCAGAGGCGATCTGTGCCTGACGTATAAAGCCATGTCCAACCCGGAATTAATGGACATGCTGCACCTCAGAAAATCCAAATCCCATCGAGCTACGTGCTCGAGAGACTTGAACCTCAGCACTGAAATAAATAGGACATGCTGGAGGGACAGATTCATAACCCAGAGGCTCACTTCATTCTGGAATAAAATCCCAGTCCAGGTTAGGCAGAGTCCCTCATTGACTCTCTTCAAGAGGAATCTTGATGAGTGATTGGGAGATCATAGGTTTACCCCGGGTATCACTTCTGTGTCACTGTTAGACAGAGGCACAGTATACTAACTCTAAAAGGGCATAAATAAATTTAAAATGGGTGGCGAAAGCCAAACACATTCTGGCTAGGCTTATAAATGCCCTAGGGCAGATAGCCTAGTATGAACCTATGAACCTATATATATATATATATATATATATATATATACTTATATATATATATATATATATATATATATATATATATATATATATATATATATATATATATATATATATATATATATATATATATATATATATATATATATATATATATATATATATATATATATATATATATATATATATATATATATATATATATATACATATATATATATATATATATATATATATATATATATATATATATATATATATATATATATATATACATATATATATATATATATTATATATATATATATATATATATATATATATATATATATATATATATATATATATATATATATATATATATATATATATATATATATATATATATATATTTAAATATATATATATTTTTTTAAATATATATATATATATATATATATATATATATATATACATATATATATATATATATATATATATATATATACACACATATATATAAATATATAACAAGCAAACTTTTTCACTTTTTCTAGCATGTCGAAGGGTCAGTTGCTAGCATCCTCTCCTGTTCAGCTGGTGAATCTGGGCATCTTGAGGCAATGTTACAATTGCCTCATGTACACAGACAACCCACTCCTTCTGCCACAAAACACAAATATATGTTAGAGATGCAACTATATAGCCAAACTGGAGGCTGAGCTCTCTCAACTCAGGACTGGCAAGACCAGACAGGAGGAGAAGGAAACCACGCACACCACAAACCCAGTTTCACATAGAACTATCACAACTGCAAAACAAACACATAAGCACACAAAGACATACTCGGAGGCACTGATCAAAAATCTACCAAAACTACAGAGGCCTCCAAAGCAGACACCCAAGCAACTGCCACCTCAAGACATAAGACATGCAACACATAGTTCTCAAAGTCAGTGTGCTAAACAGTCACAGCCCTTAAGGCCAAACACAATGCCAGACACACTTGTTATAGGTGACTCCATAGTCAGACACACTGACATCCCACTCACCAGACTGAACAAGGAAAAGATCACAGTAAGCTGCCTGTCAGGCTAGAATCCGCCACATAACACAAGCACTCAGGTCACTCCACAGCAAGTACAAGTATGACTCAGTCATTGTCCATGCCGGTGTGAACGACCTGAGACGCACTCCCTGGACTACATGAAAAGAGACATAGAGGAGCTCTCAGATTATGTAGCCCAGGCCGGTATGACCCTGACCCTGAGCAGTATCCTACCCTCACCAAGAATGATGCCACAATACAGAGACAAAATGATCAGCTTTAATAATTGGCTTAATTACCGGTGTCATTCTAAGGGGATCCAATGTCTGTCTGCCTGGGATGACATGCTTGACAAGCAACGCTGCTTCGCATGACGGCTTGCACCTGTCACCCCTGGGCTTCCGGATATTGGCAAAGGCTCTTGCCACCCCCATAGTGCCTTTTTTAGGCAAGGCTCAAATACTAAACCTACCGCCCTAGAAAACAAAATGGAGAAAACTAAGGGTAATACTGCTCAATGCCAGAAGTCTAAACCTCAAGATGCTCTCCTCAGTATGGAGAACATTGATGTCTGTGCTGTGACTGAAACCTGGTTCAGGCTTTTGAGAGCAGCCCAGCACTATCAGGTTATACCTCATATCATGCTCCGCCCCAAAATCCGGACCGAACCGCAAAAGGAGGGGGAGTATCCATATTCATAAAGGATACCCACACCTCCAGGTTAGTGGCAATGCACGAAGCATCGGAGACCATCCAGGTGCAATTAACCATAGGTAAAACTGCCCTACAGTTTGTAGCATGCTACAGACCACCCTCTCAAACTCAGGAAACCCACACAGCCTTCCTGAAGACACTGGAGAGTATGAATGTCTCTCCAAACACCATCATATTGGGTGACTTCAACTACCCAAACATAGACTGGGAACATTACTCAAGCCCCAACAACCTAGCCCAAAGGTTCCCGGAGTTCATAAACTCAAATGCTATGGAACAACTAGTCACCATTCCCACAAGAGGAGAAAATATACTAGACCTGATCATCACAAACATGGGGACAAAATGCTCCACACCGAAGTATATCCCTCATTGGTGAGATCAGACCATAAATTAATCTCACTGGAGATCCACATCCCGCCCCAACCCCAGCAAAAGACCACAGTGAAGAACTTCTCAAAGCAAACTTCACACTTCTTAAGACTGGAGTGGTATCTTTCAAGGCCCCGAGCCAGTGGAAACCACAACCCACGCTGCTGAAACCCTTACAAATGCCTTCTACGATCACCTCCAGGAATGTATGGATCAAGCAATCCCTAATAAAATCAAGACCCTTTCCACCAAAGGCAGGCACCCGGTCTGGTGGACCCCAGCCATAAACAAACTCTACAACAAGAGGAGAAAGCTACTACATGACAGAGCAAAATCCCTAAAAGGGAAGACATCTCTGATCAATACTAGCAAAAAACTACGATCACTCATAAAATCATCCAAGGCCAACTTTGAGAGAAAAATCGCTAATGACACAAAAGACAATCATAAGGCCTTCTTTAGCTATGTTAGAAACCTGGGTGGAAACTCCCAGATATGCTCAGAATTAGTCCAAAATGATACAAAAATCACTGAACCCACAGACATTGCCAACATACTGGCAGACAGATTCAGTGCAAATTTTTCCCTCCTCCCCCAAAAGGAGAAATATCTATCCCACCAGAGTCTAGCCTCCCAAACATCTCAGATGCCCAGGTGAGAGCTGCTCTCTAAAGCAAAAACACAGCATCAATGGGACGGACGGTGTCCCCGGCTGTGTGCTACGAACTCAATGAGGAACTAAACCCACACATAAGGCTGCTGTTTAATCTTAGCCTTACTACAGGATACGCACCCAAAGAATGGCGACGGCAACTGTGGTCCCACTCCACAAAGGCGGTGCTTCTACAGACCCTGAAATTACCGCCCATAAGCTTGACGAGCCTTGTCTGCAAAGCTATGGAGAGGATCATAATGGAACTCATAAATAAAGACATTGGGGACCTACAGACACTGTATCCTACCCAAGTTGGCTTTGTCAAGGGCAGATCCTGCCTCTTGAACTTGGTTGACTTTTTCGAAACAGTCACTAAGGCCATTGATGAGGGTAAGGCAGTTCACACAGCCTACCTTGACCTAGCAAAAGCGTTCGACACAATACCCCACTCGGGCATCATAGAAAAGCTCACCAGCTTAGATGTAAACCCATATGTCACAAGATGTGTTGCAAACTGGCTCAAGGACAGAACACACAGGGTTAGAGTTGCTGGTGCCATGTCAGACTCTAAGCCGGTCACGAGCGGTGTCCCACAGGGCTCAGTCTTGGACCCCTCTTGTTCGGCATTTATTTTTCTGAAGTGCAGACAAACATAGGGGGATTGTGGCTGACAAAATTTGTAGATGACTGCAAACTGGGCACCATAATTGACACTCCATCAGACACAGACATCCTCCAGAGAGGTCTCATAGAAATGGATAACTGGTGCCAGAGCCATGGCCTTAAGCTAAATGCCAAACAATGTATAGTCATACCATTTGGGAAAAACAAGGTAACCCCTAATTACCACATAGGTGGTAATCCATTAAACGCGGAAGAAGTTATCAGGGACCTGGGGACCCAAGTTGACAGTAACCTCTTTTGACACTCACATTGCCAAAGTGGTTAGGAAGACCTTCTACATTGCCCACCTGATCATGAAGGGATTCACATCCAGATCAGGAGAGGTCATTGTACCCCTGTACTCTTCACTTATCAGACCAATGATTGAGTACAACGCCCATTGAATGTACCTTACCCGACACCTGCAGCAGTTGGAAAGACCCCAAAAGTTCCTCACCAAAAGGATAAAGGGGCTCAAACATATGTCATACGCTGCCCGACTGAAGAAACTCCAGCTCTATTCAGTCGCATACCGTCTGCTCAGAGGTGATCTGTGCCTGACATACAAGGCCATGTCCAACCTGGAATTAATGGACATGCTCCACCTCAAAAAATCCAAATCCACCAGAGCCACGAGAGCAAGAGACTTAAACCTCAACACGGATATAAATAGGACGTGCTGGAGGGACAGATTCATCACCCAGAGACTCCCTACACTATGTAACAGAATCCCAGTCCATGTGAGGCAGAGCCCCTCACTGACTTTGTTCAAAAGGAATCTTGACGAGTGGATGGGAGATCATAGGTTTACCCCGGGAATCATCTCTGTGTCACTGCTGGACAGAGGCACAGCAAACTAATGGGTATAGTATTCTCATCCTAAGGGGTGGTGAAAGCCGCACACACTCTGGCTAGGCTTATAAATGCCCTAGGGCAGATAGCCTAGTATGAACCTATGAACCTATATATATGTGTGTGTGTGTGTGTGTGTGTGTGTGTGTGTGTGTATATATATATATATATATATATATATATATATATATATATATATATACACACATACATACACCCATATATATATATATATATATATATATATATATATATACACACACACACGCACACACGCACACACACACACACACACACACACACACACACACACACACACACACACACACACACACACACACACACGCAAACACACATCTAACTTAATCCCTCACTAACCCCCCCCCCTACTTTGACCTCCCAGGCAGACTCACACATACAATCACACATGAAGCCCCTCACATTCACACACCCACTAACATTACCTCTCCATTCAATTCCCCAGTACTTCACTTCAACTGCAGTGGATAAACCATCCTCATGTCTGTGCTCATAACTGCAAGTGGACAGGTATGGGCCTGTTTTATACAGCTGAGCAATTCTATGAATCACTTGTTTGTGTAAATGACTTACCACATGAAGTTCCAAATGGACAGGACATGGCTAATTATCATATGCCTCTCCCCTGGATTTCCTTTGATAGCATTTAGTGAGGCTGCAGAGACATCCCACCTTGGTGCTGCATGTCTTTGTATTGCAGCACTGTCATAGGGGTGTCTCTGAATCATAAATGTTACCATGCGGTGAATTACCTTTCAGAATCAGGATCGCTATGTTTTATTGTGGAGATAACCTACATATATACAGGTATCATATGTCTGCATCTTGAAAATTAATAAATTAAGGGAGAAGCATAAAAGTATATTAAAATGGGATAAAATATATGAACTTTAGTCATTAATTCATTCCAGGATAATTCACTGATGATTATTACCTAAATGTTTGAAGGGAGATAGCAAATGTGCTTTCTAATAATAATTTTATTATGTTGCTATGCTGTATCAGAAGTTTATATTACAACATTCAGACTACTGTTGATCTTCGGAAGTATATTTCTGAAAAGTTATACACTTGCCTGCAGTGTCTTATGGCTGGCGAATGAGTGTGCCTAAATATGTTCTACAGCAAGCATGATCTGGTTGTTATTGTGTTTAGTGATACATGCTGCACTCAAGGTCCTTTTGTTGTAAGTGTTTTGTTTTGTGCAAAAGTAATGGATGTTTTATGTTTATAACTCCTTACTTCAATATCAGCTATACTATAAACTTGTCTGGATTAACAGGGTGCGGTTTACATACTTAGCAGAAGAAACCTACTATTATAGTTACATAGCTGGATGTCATTTACTACACCTACACCCTTAGAAGTGGACAGGCAGACTACGACATTCATGTTACATACTGCATCCACAATATGTGAAGTATATATTTTTTTATTGAGTGAATGAATATAACAGCTGCCACTACCACTTCACATTTTCCATTTTTATCACTTGTCTACAGATATGTAAAGGGGATATCATCCTCGTTTGTAATGATTTTTTCATGAACTAACATGTGCACATGTTGAGTGAAGATGTGTCCTGTAGCACAGGCACTTCAATTTTATTGTAATGCAGTTATCATGCGTGTTGTATTCTCAAAATAAATAATTTACTGTATGTGTTGTTACAAAACTTTGCTCACAGCAGTCTTACCATGGCAGTCTGGGACCTTGCTATGGATGTGCAAGTTATGTGCTGACATTTGACATCCCAGTGTATTTCTGCAATACTTCACCCATTATGCAGTTGCAAAGACACTGTATTGTTATAGGCACACCAGATGTCTTCTCGCTGGGACAGGGGTGAGTGACAAATCTAATATTCTCAGCTTCCAGACTACCTTTTCCTTACCTGCACCAGCTGTGAAAGCCACAAAAATACCTTGCAATGATACTCCATGGCCTTCCAAACCTGTGTTATGTGCACAGGCTCAGATCACTAGCACTCTACTCTGTATCATACAAATTGCTCAGAGGTGACCTGTGTCTTGCCTACAAGCAGTCTCAGATTGTGCTCTATATCCATAAGTCTAACTTTTCGCATAGTACCCGATCAAAATATTTGAATCTAATATGTGACATTAACAAAATGTGCTGAGGAGACAGGCTTGTCTCCCTGAGGCTGCCCTGTTTCTGGAATAGACTCCCCATAGACATCAACCAACGTACGTTGATGAACCTGTTCAAGTGCAACCTTGATGAGTAGATGAGTAACCACAAATTCGTCCCAGGGGTTCCACCTGTGATCCTGATTCACAGGGACTACAGGTGCTGAATGTGGTTTCTTTTCTGACGATAAACTCCTGGCTAGGCTTGTAAGGGCCCCACAACCATTAGCCTAGTTACCTCCTATGATCCTTTGTGTAACAACTGTCCATATTTTTTGCTCCTTTGCCCCCCCCCCTTCCTGTTATAAGAGTTACTCAAGTAAGATTGTAGTCCCCGAGCATGTTGGGGTATGTCACTGTGCAACCGTAGCAGCTTTTGCTTGACTAACTTTATCTCATGCTACACACAACCTTTCTTTATCTAGGGATCCATAGCTGGCAGTGGAGATCACTAAGTCACTCTTATTTTGATGCTCCTTTTTTGTTCTATTTGGGGAGTTACAGGTGAAAAAAAATGCTGGAAAATATTTCCACTGATCTCCAACACAACTTTTACACCAACCCCGGGATTCATGAAGCTCGGCGTAAGGTCTGCGCCGGCGGTGCAGTGAATAGCCGGCGTAGTAGTGCCATATGCATATTAATGAGAGTGCACCGTAACCACAGACACGTGCGTAGTGTACGTGAGTGAGCCCAAGTAGGATGCATCAGTAGGCGTGTCTAAGCAGGCAGGCGAAGAGCAACCTAAAGTGCTGGCTGCCATAGTCCGCCCAGAATAGAAATGGCAGCAGCCATGGCCCGTGCAGAATGAAATGTACGCAGAGTATGCAACAAAGTACCCGTCCCAACTAAACAGAGAAGCAAATAAAACCCACGCAGCCCGAACTGTACCTGTCCAAGGAACAAAGGATACGTGTAATACCGTGTCCGTCCCGCAATGTACTGTGAGTGTGCATACCCAGAGAAGGTGTACAGCAGCATGTCAGCACGCCGCACCGACATAGGAGTAGCGACTAAGGTCACCAACCGTCCCACTTTGCGAGGGGCAGTCCCTCTATGGGCAGTCGTGTCCCGAAAAAAATTATTAAAAATGGCAAATGTGCTAAGATTGTAGGACATAATGATATCCCGTATTTAATGTAATGGTAGCATGAATTGGTTATTTCCGTAACTGAAATACCTAAATGTCACAAGAAACAGAATAAGCAACCAAACTGCCACAACAATAAGCTTTTATTTAGGCAAACAAGTGAAGTTCTATGCTATATAGTGACCGTGTGTATGTGTCGGCCTGTAAAGTCAGATGAGAGTCCCGGAAATATCCCACCTTGGCAACTGGAAAAGGTGGCCACCCCAGTAGCGACATGGGCATGGTCACTAGGGTTACCAGCTGTCCCAATGTGCCATGGACAGTCCCTGATTGGACAGTTGTGTCCCTGCAAAATTTGAAAAAATGGAAAATGACCGGAGATCCCCTGCCAAAAATATTCCCGCAACATACATGTAATAGTAGCATAAAACATATAATTTGTATATGAAACACATACATGGCATAAGAAACTGAATAAGGAACCCAAATGCTAACAGAATAAGCGTATAGTATGGCAAACAAGTGAAGTTCTGTCAACTGCACTTGCCGTGGGTATGTGTTGTCCTGCAAAATCCGAAGTTTCCACAAAACATGTCCCACTATGGGCATTGGAAAAGGTGCCAACCATAATGGTCACAAGCAGTAGTGACAGTACATAGCCGGGTAGCTGTGTTGACATAACAACAGGAAGGAATCAAGATACCTTAAACACAGGAAAACATGTGCATAGCAACATATCCCACACCCAGCAACGTCTCTGTCGCATACACTGGATGGCGTATGTTGAAGTGTAATATCCAGAAGCAGAATGCATGCATTCAGATGTAATACACAATAGCCTCATTGTAGCATGTCAGTCCCACCCATGTACACCTGTGCACCCAAACCTGCTAGCATCCGTGTGCAGCTATACACCTACACACAATGTGCATACCTGAAATGTGGTAAGATGTTTGTGTTAGGCAATGCCACGCGGGCAAATCATTACCCCACATGTCACCAACCCACCTCAGGTACAGATATGGAAATGGCTGCATGTGAATGTGTCTGCAGAATGTGTACATCCCGCATGTGGTATGTACCCGTCCAAACCATATAGGTTTGCATACAACACGGTGCACATAACTGTACACATATGGACAAGTCGGGTTGTTGAACCACCGCATCGATGATTAGCCATGCAGAGAAGTCGATCACATATAGCGGAACACGTGCCTACCAAACAGGACGTCCTAACAGGGTGCTACAGGCAAAGAAGGGGAAGGTGGGACATCAAATGTGGAGAGTAGCGTTGCTGGGCCACACACACGGTCAAGGTAAAGGACGGAACCACATGCATATGGCCGGATGGATGTTGTTCGAAAAATATATATAGAAACACATATGAAGTGCCAGTTTACACTCAAAATACTATATAATGCATTGAATTGTACCGTACAATATGGCAGTAGAACTGATCCTGCATGTAATTGGTGAAGCTAAGCTGTAGTGTGATGGAATTCTGACCCTGGCAGTAACCACTACAGCAGGCTCATGTCTCTCACCAATAATTATCTGCTGGGTTACAGAACAATAAATGTATGTACATGCATAACATCACCCCTTCCCCTGAGGAGGATGGCCTTGTGAGCTCTATCGAAGATAAGAGTACAACTCCTTACCAGAGAGACAAAGCAACGTATTAAGAAATTAACTGACTACTGTATCAGAACAGTCCAGGGTCCTTGAAACAGCTACAATCACAGAAGGACACTGTAATTGACCAGGTGCCTTGCAAGGCTGTGTTATTCTCATGGGAAAACATCTTAAAAGCACGACCTCAGCACCCACGTATGTATAGACTATTGCGGACCATAGTGATGGAAATGCCCTGTGACCGACCACGTCAGTAAGGTGGGCAGAAGCTGATTGTAAACATTATATAAAGAAATTGCTTACTGTATAGAGTCAGACAAAACTCTCATACTTGGACTGTATATTATTTTGCCTGCCTGTGTACACTACTAAAACGTTGTGAACCCGAGCCTCCTGTGTTATTGAATGTCACGTAGAAAAGCCTACTGATAACTACAGTCTGGTTTTAACAACTTATTTGACATTGTGATCCTTGTAATCCGGAATTCCCTTGGTAAGCTACAGGTCAGAGTGCATGGGTGGTTAGACATCTACGCAGGAGAATTTGCCTAAATGGTTCTTCATGAATGAAAAGACCTCCGACTGAATTGTTGTGTGTAAAGAGGCTGTCCACTGTCTGATCTGTGGCTGAAAAGCGGAAAACTGGATCCCAAGAAGAAAATGTGCAGCCTTAAACAGGAGGCTCAGGTAAGGAGTGTTTGCCTCTTTGTCTCTATTGTAGATCAGGGACCAGACTACATTGTGTTTCTGTTAACAGTTGTGATAGCGGGACGAAGACCAATCCAAATAGTGTTAAATCTGGACATAGGTCAGGGGAACACACAGCAGAGTAAATAGTCATTGTAGACACTACAGTGGATACAGGGAAGGAGATACCATGTGGTACGAGAGAAGGGTACGTAGCAGTCGTGTAGAGGATATGGGAGGGTAGTGAACAAACAGATCATGTGATCCGCGTTCGACGGGTGACGTGAAGTATATGCAATCGCAGAGAGCACATAATGTGAGATATTCAGTAAAATGGGGTAATAAATATGACATTGATGGTATATTAGACAAAATATCGTTACTGAAACATTGTAATCCCTGAAAATGTGATGCACATGTTCTAGGGTAAACACCTGTCCCACCCTGTGAGGGACAGTCCCTCATTGGCCAATTGTGTCCTGCAAACAAACCGAACAAATGGCAAATGTCCTGATATCTCAGGACAAAGAATTCCCAGATATCTTCTCAAATGGTAGCATACAACAGTAATATTGTATCTGGAACAACAAAATATCATAATAAACAGAATAAGCAACTGAAATGCTACAACAATTGTTAGCTCTCCTGTCAAAAAGTGAAATCCTGTCCTATGTACTGGCCGTGGGTATGTTTTTACCTGCCAAATTACACGTTCAGAACACTAATGTCCCACATTGTGCATTTGAAAAGGTGGCAGCCCTAAGATGTGCAGGCGACTAAACAGCGACAATTGGGTATCTGTCATGCACATAGGTGGATTGAGGTAGTGAACCGAAGGGAACAGAACACTACAAATGCGAAAGCATCATACGTACACAGAGAAGATCATAATACAGTAGTGGCGACAGCCCCCCCCACCCCCCTACCACCTCCGATACCACATCCAGGATATGAAGCGGGAGGGCAGGCTAGTCCCCACATGCTATCCTGTGGCAACAGAGGTATCACAATGACCAAATGTAACAGAAGCTATTGAAACCACATCCCGAACTCGTAACATACCTAGGGACACTCGAGTAAGAAGACAGTCACTAGAACAGAGTGAGGATATCTGTCAATTAATTCAAGTACCGAACCCTCATGCAGGACAGGAAGGCCAGGACCCAACCCCCATAGTGTATAGACCGTGGACACCAGAAGATATCTGTAAAGTCACAGAGTGAATTCCCCATCTACAAAGTAATCGCTATTCACCATGCAATACCCCTGTATTTTCTGATCGGAAAACAAAAGGGGAATGGCGGATGGTACAGTATTTACAAGCTGTACATCATGTAATAATACCTAGGGTACCGATGGTGCCAGACCCACACACAATATTGAATGCTATGAACACGCCACAGAAGTATCTTACCGTGGTACATATAAGCTATGCTTCCTTTGCAATACCTATACATCCAGATAGTCCGTATTGCTTTGCATTTACATTCAGGGTAACAGATACAGCCATACCCGGCTACCGCAGTGATACTGTGAAAGTACAACGATATTCCCACAGGAGATGGCTAGCTACATTCCGGTGTTTATTCCACCCAGGGCCAGTCAAGTTCTACTTTATGTGGATGATATTCTGCTTATGCACCTACCCAGCAGCAATGTATGGAAGATACAATAGCATTATTGAGATATTCAGCAGAACAGGGACATAAAGTAAGCAAGCATAAATTGCAACTACAGAGAATACAGGTCAAGTACCTGGGATATGTGGTATCCAAGTAGGGTAGAACATTACATGACGATAGGAAGGTAGCAATGTCACAAGCACCCAAGCCAACTAACAAGAAGGGAATGAAGTCCTTTCTGGGCCGACTAACATTTGTCAAACCTGGTTACCAAACAATGCTTTGGAATCCGCTGTATTGTCTGCCTTAATGTTTAATACACCTATGGCAGCACAACACATACTACACTGGATTACAGTAGCAGAAACAGCTTTCTGCAGACTAGAACGATTGATAGCTTAAACATCTGTATTAGGTCTCCTGAATAATCATAACACATGATGTCAGACCGTAGATTGTAAGCGGAGATATATGACGTCAGTCTTGATGCAACAGCATGGAAGTAAGCAACGCCCCATAGCTTACTACTCATTGCAGTTGGACACTGTGGCATGGTCAGTGCCACATTGTGTACAGGCAGTTGTTGTAGCACCCATGGCAGTACAGGCCCCGGCCTTAATGTTATCATACCACCTCTCACTGTGAGAATGTCTCATGCAGTCGCGATCATTCGGCTGCAAGAGAAGATAGCATTCCTGACCCGTGCTAGACATTTGTCTTGTTTGACCATACCACTGAGTCAACCTCATATGGTGATTGAACGTTGTACAACATTAAACCTATCAACGCCACGCACGACACCTGTGTATGGCACACCACACAGTTGCCTACACGAAATGGATGAAATAACTACACACAGACATGATATCACTGAGATACACATAGATGATGCAGAGGTGACAGTTAATGTGTACGGATCATGTAGACAGAGTCCTACAGGAACGAATCAAGTAGGTTATGCAGTAGGTATTGATAATGAGATTGTAGACGCCCAAACCTTGCAGCATAACGTGTCTGCTCAAGCAGCAGAATATATAGCTTTAACATGTGCTTGTACTGTAGCGAAAAACTGATGTGTGGACATATGTCCCGATAGTCAGTATGTTGTCTGTACAGTGCATGTTTATGAGCAGCAGTGGAAGAATAGGGGAATGATAACATCCACCGGTAAACCGATTAATCATGCGCAATTGATCTTGAATGCATTAGATTCCAGTCAGTTACCCACTAAAGTAGGTAATTGTAAATGTGCAGGTCATAGAAAGCAACAGGATAACAGTAGGAAAGGTAAGGCATGAGCTCATGCAGCTGCAAAACAATCAGCCTCACAGTTGGAAAGTGTTAGTTTGAATGAGGAATGACAATCCTCAGACATTTTAGATGTAGAAATTTTACAAACAATGCAAACATCAACTACGAAAGCAGAAAAGCCGACGTGGGTATGACGAGGAGCAATCCTTGAACACGGAATGCACATATCCACAGTGCGAAAGACAATATTAACGTCGAATGTCCAAGTACCACATAATAAGAACTAAACCAACGCCCACCCAGAGGTAATACAGCAGGTGTTATCTATGGCGGAACCAGGCCCAAACCCACTGATGAACCATTTCCACAAACCATTTGGTGGATGGGGTTCAGTCATACTGAATATCTTGATTGCCATTTGTGTTGTTCTGCTCATATTGGGAGCATGTGTCTGTTATGGATACTTTGCATGTAAGTATTAGTCAGGGACTCTGTCGACGTATCTGTAACCGAGACTATGTATCAAGAGCTGTAGTGGTATTTGTCAATACAAAATGAAATCCTTTCTGAAATGTACAACAAATTACTTGCCTAGTTAAACGTTCCAGAGAGGAAGAGGCTAGGGAATGCAATAATGTTGTATATGTTCCTGGATAGAATAGAAGCAATCAAAGGAGGGGGAATGTTAGCAAAATATATATTTAAACATATATATGACCTGCTACTTTAGAAGCAAATATTGTGTAATGCATATTATTCTATATTACAAAATGGCAGTAGAGCTTATCATGCATGTAATTGCCCGTAGTGTAGCTGCAGTGTGATTGAACCTTGACCCTGGCAGTAACCAGTGCAGCAGGTGTATGTCATTCAGCATTAGTCATCTGCTGGGTTAGAAAATAATAAATGTATGTACAGGTATATCTCTCATCCTTCCACTGAGTAGGATGGCCTTGTGAGCTCTATCTAACACAGAGTACAGCTGCTCACCAGAGAGACAAAGGAACCTAGTAGGAAATGAAGTGACAACCGGATCTGAACAGTGTTGTAACCGTGTCAGAGCTGAATTTACCATAGTACATTCTAATTGACTATGTGGCTCGCAAGGCTGTGCTATCCTCATGGGAAAATATTTAATAAGCATTACCTCAGCACTGTTGTAGGAATACAATATTGTGGACTATAGTGATGTAAATGCCCTGTGCCTGACCACATCATTAATGTGTGCTAAAGATGATTGTAAACACAATACTCATACAGCTGTTACATGTATAGAGTAAAACAAATCTCTAAACTTGTACTGCAAAGTTATTTGCCTCCTGGTGCACAGTAGTAAAACGTTGTTAATCTCAGCGTCCTGTGTTATTGACTGTCATCTTCAAAAGACGAATGAGTGTTACAGTCTGATTTAAACAACGTAATTGACAGATGTGTATGTTCTAGCATGGGAATAGGTCAAGCCAACCATCACAATCACCATGTGTACCACATACAAACAGCCAGTAACATGCAGTAGTACTGCATGAAGGCATACACGACTGTGGGAATAGTACAGGACATATGGCACGTGCCAAGTGCAGATGCATGACACAAACCCCAGGATGGGTGTCCCTGCAAAGAGGAACATGTGCCAACCACACCTCCCACAGATGTACCTGCAATAAAAACACATGCCAAACACATAGAAACACTACTGTCCAACACACGACTGCAACGGAGCCTGGTCAAACACCAACATGAAGCATGCACAAACAGGGACTTGTGTAATTGTTGCCTTAACACCCCCCCATAGGCTACAGAAGAATAGAATGGACATATGCATGTAATGTTGTGAAGGATGTGTGGTAGTCCTCAGTAACACAGTGTTAGGGACACAGATACACTGTCATCAAGTGTGACGTATGTGCACTGTAGACAGCACACCTGCAAGTAATACAGAGGACAATCATGTGCCACAGACATATACACATGAGAAAGAGGATAGGGGATAGACAAGTGTAAATGTGACAAACTATGGATATAGGTTCATACGTCCATAGGTACAGGGTAGGCCATCGTCCCAGGTTCAGCCATAACACTACACCATAGTTAGGATGACTTTGCCAACCTTCTGTGCTTCACATAAAATATTCATGATATTGCTGTACCTCCGTCAAGCAGTGATAATGATGTAATCCCTGGCCTATACCTGCAATTCTCCATCCAATGGACAACATACCCATGAACAAGGCTAGGAAGGATCTCTGTCTCACATGTACTGTGATGTAGATCCACAGCATTGTGAGTGTCTGGGTGATATATGTGTCACTCAAACACATCCCATTAATGACCATGACAAGGTTCATGTCACCTGCCCTAGTGGTTCTGAGGGATGCAGATACAGTAGGTGAAGCATACACATGACATATGGGTTGACATGGCCTCGTATGTCAGGCACAGGTCAACACTAAACAGCAGGTATGTGACTTAATGGGGCAGGGTCCTACAAGTGGGGCAGCATTACACAAAATGATGTCATCCTGCATCTGTACGACAATGAACCTATGAGGGCTTCCCAGCTGCTGTAGGTGTATGGTCAGATACAGTCTGAATGGGCCAATGTAGTAAATCATAGGTGTAACACGTAATGGGTACAAGGAGACAATGACCTAGCCTGATGTAGATGTGAATCCCTGCACAAACAGGTGGGCAATGTAGAAGTCCCACAGAACCACGATAGCAACGTGTGTGTTGAATGAAAGGTGACCGACAAACTCTGTCCCCTGATCCCTGGTAATCACCCCTGTGCTGTGTGGACAGCCACCTATATGCTGGACAGGGGTGACCTAGTACTTCTCGACAGGTATGATGTTGCATTACTTACCATTTAGCTGTGGGACATGTCCCTGACAGCAGATATGCATATCTGGGAGGCCCCTTCAAAGGATATCTGTGTCAGATGTCCGTCCCACTATGGCACCTGTTTTGCAGTCATCTACAAACAATGTTGCCCATAACACCCCTGTGTGTGCCTGTACCGTGAAAATGTAGATGTATGACAGGAGTGCACCCACGGAAGGGCCCCATGGGACACCACTTGCGACAGGCAGTAGGTCTGACATGCTGCCAGCAACTATGGGGGTGGGTTGTGTCACATAGACAGTTTACAACACATTCTGTGATGTACGTGTTCACATCCCAGCCAATGGGTTTATCAACGATACCTGAGGGGGTAATGTGATGAAGGCCTTTGCCAGGTCGAGGTAGGCTGTATGGACTGCAACACCCCCATCAATGGCCTTGGTGACTGTCCCGAAAATGTCAACCATGCTTTAAAGGCATGAACCGCCTGAACAAGACAAACCGTGGGATGCAAAGTATGTATGTCCCCTATGCAGTCATGTACGAGCCGCAGTATGATCCCTCCCCATGTCTTTGCAGATAGGTCTCCTCATGGTAATGGGACAGTAATAACCAGCCTCAGTGGAGGCATTGGCCCTGTGACGTGGGACTACAGTTGCCATGCGACACAACCTGGGTACCCTACCTGAGGTGAGGCTACAAAGAAATAGCTGTCCTAACTGTGGGTCCAATTCCTAAATGAGATAGTGGAGTACACAGTGGGGTCACCAGCTGGTCTCATGGATGCTATGTCCACTACCCTGGAGAGAGCATGTCCCACCTGTGTGTCACAGAACATTTGGTGACCACAAACCGCTGGTACAGACATCTCCTCATGTGTGAGGGAGGAAGTGGAGATGTCCTCACTGGACTTGTCAGCCTGTATGTTGGCAATGTGTGTATGTTGAGTAAACTCCACCTCTATGTGAACCCAGTCAGAGCATATGTGGGAGTGACCTCCCAGGTGTTGAGCATAGCAACTGAAGGTGGTATGATTGTCAGCCAGGTCCATGTAGGTATATCTGTGGAATGTGCCCTGGACAATTTCATGACAGTGTGTAACTCTACACATATGATGACCAAGGGTGTCATACCTCACAAGGTGTCTGCTCCACCTTGTAGTAGCCACCTCCTCGTGTTGTACATCCTGTGTATGGCTGGGGTACACCACACTGGATGCTTGGCATTGGTACAATGAACCACAGTTGGGTAAGTGAATGCCTGGTTCATGCAGTCCTGTAGGTACTGGTAGATGGCAAATGTGATTGATGCAGTGGCTGCAGTACTGTCGACCACTGGCTCAGGGTCCTTAAAGGAGACCACAGTAGTGTGCAGAATTGTGTAGTCTGCCTCTGAGCAAGCAATGTGTATGGTAACTGGCAACACTCACAGCAACGGATGCCAAAAGCAGAAGCCAATGTCCAAATAACATAGATTAACTTCTGCATGACAATATGTCTTATCATACATGTATTGACACGTGTCTGCTAATTACAATTGCAAATGGCCGGTAAGACCGGCCTAAAGTTCCCGTGATTTACACAGTCTGGAGGTGTTGTTCCGATAATAAAGTGGCAATACCTTCCAATCGTGACCTCTGGGTATGAAAGTGTTTGTTAACCTGCAACATTGGATGTACACCATTGGGTTCTGGTATCGGAAAACATGGTTCCTGTAGCACTACACAGTATGGGTAGTCAAGCAGACATCTGCGATTGTTGAACACACAGCATCAGTGAAACCCACTGCTCACAAGGACACAGTCCGACAAGCTGTACACTTTACATATGCACAGTGGTGTCCATTGTAGGACCCAAAAATTGCAAAAAGACAAGAATGATGCCATCATTAATCGCCTACGGGAACTCATTGTCGTCACAGGTACACATATGCACCGCAAGCGTGTTTAATGTTGATGATAGCTGTCCATGAAATGCAGCACAGATGCACAGAAATACCCAGGGTACCGGGTCCATAGAACGGCGTCCACATCACAGTCCCGCACACCTGAAGGATGTGTAATGGGTACTGTCGATTGTTGCAGTCAAGGGATTCTGGGTATGTAGACTCTGGGCTCGGTGTTGTTTCGCAGGCAATCCTTTGTCCCGCCCCGTGGGAGGGATGTGTGCGTAGCACCTGCCTTACTCTCCGCTAATAATGCAAACCATCCACCGGAGAATGCTAAATGCAGGTGTGAGATGTGTACAGCCCTATACTAGTGTCCAGTAGGCAATTGTCATGGATGGACAACCGTATGGCCAAGATGGCACCCACAACTGCAAACCCGGGGAATTACACAGCCACGGTAAGGCATGACACAGGAAATACACATAGGGACTACAGTTGACATTCCACATACAAAGTCGGACCGCCGTGGGAACACCGGCGTACACAGCACTCAATCTGCCAGCAACAGAATGAGGAGCACCCGCTACCAGACAGCGGAACAGATGTGCGACCTGTGGAACACATACTAATGGCACACCCACAACGTCAAGTAGGATATGTAAACTATGGCATTCCCAGCTATGAAGACAACATGGTTAAATGAATACATAGGTGATCAACATGTACCGGTGGTGTTATATTGAAAATACAGTGACGGATATGTCCCATTGGGATGTCTGAGGTTTATATGAAGCAGTTGCTAACCAGCATCTTTGGATGTATGCCATTTGTTCACAGTACTAAATCACCTGGTTATGTAGCACCATGTAGAATGGGTAGTCAAACAGACATCCGCGATTGGGGAACATACACCAGCAGTGAAAAGCACTGGCCAGGTGGACACAGTCCAGCAACATCTAACCTCACATATGCACATCGGTGTCCATTGTAGGACCCAAAAATTCCATTCATTGAATGCCTGCTAGCTTCCTGCATTACTCACGTGAACTCATTGTCGTCACCACGTCACAGGTACACATATGCACCACAAGCGTGTTTAATGTTGATGATAGCTGTCCATGAAATGCAGCACACATGCACAGAAATACCCAGGGTACCGGGTCCATAGAACTGCGTCCACATCACAGTCCCGCACACATGAAGGATGTGTAATGGGTACTGTCGATTGTTGCAGTCAAGGGATTCTGGGTATGTAGACTCTGGGCTCGGTGTTGTTTCGCAGGCAATCCTTCGTCCCGCCCCGTGGGAGGGATGTGTGCGTAGCACCTGCCTTACTCTCCGCTAATAATGCAAACCATCCACCGGAGAATGCTAAATGCAGGTGTGAGATGTGTACAGCCCTATACTAGTGTCCAGTAGGCAATTGTCATGGATGGACAACCGTATGGCCAAGATGGCACCCACAACTGCAAACCCGGGGAATTACACTGCCGCAGTAAGGCATTACACAAGTAATACACATAGGGACTACACTTGACATTCCCCATACAAACAACACAGACAACCAGCTGAGGAAGTCCAAAGCAAAGACGAGGTACTGTAGACACCGTCAGCGACCACTCAGAGCCCACCAGGAATTAAATGCAGTCACCATAGTTTATCGAAGCTCTTTTCGCCTGCTTCATAGGCAGACTTATTCAGAATACATACAATGCAGTCCAACCTACTACATTTAAAACCCTTAATTGGTCAGTAAAGTAGATGTGCTAAGTATTAATTAAATGCCTTAAAGGCAAACAAGCAAACAAACTTTACTTGGGTTACAGATTCCACACAGTGAGTACATCAGACATTGCTTCGAAAGGTACATTCTTCATAGAAGAATAGAAATATATGTATATATATGAAAGAAGAACCAGCATAATGTTTTCCAAATGTCTGACTGTTTAAGCTACATATATATGTTCTACGGATTGTGCCAATATATTAACAGAACTACAGACACCTACTAATATAAATGAACCATAATATATACAGATAAACCGTATGATTATGACTAATGTAAAATAGAGCAACGAAATGTAAAGATTCACAATGTGGTAAAGTAAATATTCATTTAGAAGGTTACTTAAATAAATCAACTCAGACATCCTTGTCAAAATACTAACACAAGGCCAGCGAGGTGCTTGGCCTCACATGTACTGGGATGTTGTTCCACAGCATAGTGAGTGTCTGGGTGATGAATCGGTCCCACCAGCACGTTCTATTCATGACAGTGTCAAGGTGTACGTCACCTGCCCTTGTGGTTCTGAGGGATCTAACTTCTTTAGGTGAAGCATAGTCATCAGATCTGGGTTCGACATGGCCTCGTATGCCAGGCACAGGTCACCTCTGGGCAAGTGGTATGCAACTGTATACAGCTGGAATTCTTGAAGTCGGTCAGCATAACACATATTCCTGAGACCCTGCAAATGTTTGTCGATGAACTGTTGGGGCCTTTCCAGCTGCTGCAGGTGTCAGGTCAGATACATTCTGAATGGGGCATCGTACCCAATCATAGGTCTAATGAGTGATGAGTACAAGGGGACAATGACCTCCCCTGATCTAGATGTGAATCCCTTCATGATGATGTGGGCAATGTTGAAGGTCTACCTAACTACGTTAGCAACGTGTGTGTCGAACGAACGGTTAACAACAACCCGGGTCCCCAGATCCCTGGTAACTCCCTCTGTGCTCAGTGGATTGCCACCTATATGGTAGCTAGGGGTAAACATGTCCTTCCGAAGGGTATGACTATGCATTTCCTGTCATTTAGCTGTAGGCCATGTCTCTGGCACCACATATCCACATCTGTGAGGCCCTCCTGAAGGATATCTGTGTCAGATGTGTGTCCGACTATGGCACCCAGTTTGCAGTCATCTGCAAACATTGTCAGCCATAACCCCCCTGTGTTTGCTTGTACTTTGGAAATGTAGATGCTGAAATATAGTGGACCCAGGACTGAGCCCCATGGGACACCACCTGTGACTGGCTGTGAGTATGACATGGCGCCAGCAACTATGACCATGTGGGTTCTGTGACGTAGCCAGTTTGCAACCCATATGGCGATGTATGGATTTACGTTCAAGATGACGGGTTTATCAATGATATCCGAGGGGGGTATTGTGTCGAAGGCCTTTGCCAGGTTGAGGTAGGCTGTATGGACTGCTTTACCCTCATCAATGGCCTTGGTGACTGATCCTACAAAGTCAGACACGTGTAAAAGGCATGATCCGACGTTGACCAAGCCAAACTGGGTCGGATCCAAAGTATGCAAGTCCCCTATGTCTTCATCTATGGGTTCCATTATGAACCTTCTCCATGGCTTTGCAGATAAGGCTTGTCAAGCTAATGGGATGGTAATAACCAGGGTCAGTGGAGGCACCATCCTTGTGAAGTGTGACTACAGTCGCCTTGTGCTACTACTCGGGTACGTATCCTGAGGTGAGGCTAAGATTAACCAGCTGTCCTAAGTGTGGGTTTAATTCCCCATAGAGTTCATGGAGTACACAGCTGGGACACCATCTGGTCCCATGGATGCTGTGTTTACTGCCTTGGAGACAGCATTTCCCACCTGTGGGCTACAGATGTTGCAGGGTGTACAAGTCTCTGGTATAGATATCTCTCCATGTGGGAGGGGAGGGAAATGTTAGCACTGAACCTGTCAGCCAGTATGTTGGCAATGTGTGTAGGTTCAGTCATCTTCACATCATTCTGAACCCATTCTGAGCATATCTGGGAGTGTCCTCCCAGGTGTCCAACATAGCTAAAGAAGGCCTTATGAATGTCTGTTGAGTCCTTGCTAATTCCTCTGTTGAATTTCCCCTGGATGATTTCATGACAGCTTGTAGTTCTTCACATATAATGAGCAAGGGTGTGTTACCTTACTAGTATTCCGCTTTAACTTGTAGTAGCTACCTCCTGTCGTTGTAGAGCTTGTTCATGGCTGGGGTCCACCAGACTGGATGCTTGTCTTTGGTACAAAGAGTCTCAGTTTTGTATGGGATTGCCTGATCCATGCAGTCCTGTAGGTGCTGGTGGAAGGCATATGTACGTGATTCAGCGGTTTGAGTAATGTTCACCACTGGCTCAGGGGCCTTAAAGGAGACCACAGTAGTGTTCAGACGTGTGAAATCGGCTTCTGAGAAAGGCATATGTATGGTAACCAGACCACTGTACACATGGAACATCATAGCAATAAACCACGGCCGGATGTGGGTAATGCTGGACATACCCACGGCAGACGTGGCGCGTTCCCGAGTCCGATGTCCGAGGGACCACACACATAGCCGGCCTCAGGCATAGGCCAAGTAGGCAGCCGTCTAGGGCGTTGCTCTACTCGGGGCACCTTTCCAGACTTTATTTGGTGTAGGTAGACCAGGAGGGGGGTAGCGGGTGATGTGGCGGTGGCAACCTCTGCCTAGGGCACCACTTAACCTAAGGCCACTCTTCCCGTGGGTAATACAGCAGTACCCACACCCAGACGCGGGTCATTGCTAGTATGGCATATCATCTATGGCAAGAAACCATATATTCCCAGACATAATGGCACAGCATAATGCCTGTCCGCCGCCCAAACGCAGACATACGGCACCCGCGGCGGTGCGGACGTATTCGCGCGAGATGTCCGTTACCAATGTCGACACTGTCTCGCTTTGTGAAACAAACTCAACATAGCGATTCAATTCTAAACAGCGACGGAGAGCCCGATGTCCCTGTGGCTGAGCTGTTCAACCTGTTCCGCCATGTTAACTGTGTGTAGAGCGAAACAGGCCCAAACCAAGCAACGGACATGTCTGTGGCTCAGTGAAAGCCGTCACGCAATGGTAAACCCATGTAATATTGCGACACAGGTCATACATACCGAGGGTTAGTAATGGAAATAGGTCCGTTCGAACAGACCGTGTGCAATTAGTATAACAAGATCTACAACGGGTACACCGGCCAATCAGCGCACACAGTTATTAATAATTGGGGGGGGGTGACATGGTATCATAGACACGGACAAACCGTGCCCATGTGACTCATCTAACATTCGTACACGGTCAGGGCAGTTCCGTACACTGGGCGGACAAGACCAAACCCAAAGCACCACAGGAACACCCTGACGATCTAAGTCCTGTATGCGTAGGGGATATAAGCACCTGTGATCTGAACATCCCTGCGGTGACGACATATGCATCCTGGGCCATGAGCGAGGGGGAATAAGGAATGTTTAACATGCAGTACCGCACCTTTCCCAGCAGGAGAATGGATGCCTGTGACGCGTGCGTGAGTGCGGGGGGGATATGTAAATGTAGCTAAGTACCATGGGTATGCATATTAATGACACCGAACAGCTAACGTGTAGTGGTCACAGTAACCATCAAACGTGAATGCAGTCACGTTTGAATTACGACTATAGAACATATAGATGTGAACGTGTACGTACGCGTCCATGCTGCAAAGACTGTTACATGTATAAAGTAGTAAGTGCGTTCTGCACACGTCCGTCAACCGGATCAGAGATATGTTACCGGAATAGTCACAACTAACACACAACACGTAACCACACAGACCCAGTAAACATATATAAACAGAATACGGATATGCATGTGCGCCTGCGCGTAACCCACAATTAGGAAATGCGAGTGTGCGTGTGCGTGTGTGATCCACTGGAAGCAGGGAAGTTAAGGATGTGTCCTCCACTCATTTACATTCATAATTGTAAAATATATGCTTAATTCGTACTTATTGATTCCATGCTTTGGAATCGTAATGCTACAATTATACACATTGATACAAAATATCCTGATCAACACACTACATTCTAAGGTTTACTCACAACAATTATCAACTATGTTTCAATATACTGATTGTATTGACCAATATTGTATTTATATTAACACATTGTTGTCGTATTATTGTTTCCATTAAGTAATGTATGCAACACTGATTTGTATATGTCACGTTATCGTCAAGACTTGGAGCACTGTCCACTTAACTATGAGCAGCTTTATTGATTAATTGACTTTAAACTGACTCTGAAGGAAGTGTATAACGGACGACTATGTAATGTATTTGGTACTCTGACGATGCCCCATGTTAGTAGGTGAAAGAGCTCAGTATCTTTTGACTGTGGAGTGTATCGTTTTTGTCATTGTCTGTTTTGGCCGATATATGTTCAATAATGTCATTTATGAAGATGGGCAGGACGCAAGGTTTGCTGTATTCCCGCTTACTGGCACGTGGATATAGATAGGCCAAGTAATACATAATATGGGTAGTCAAGCAGACATCCGCCATTGGGGAACATACAGCGGCAGTCAAAACCACTGGCCAGATGGTGACAGTCCAACACGTTCTACACTTTACATATGCACATCGGTGTCCATTGTAGGACTCCAAAAATAGTTCCGTTTGCACCTTCGACCCGTTGTGATCGACCAGACAGAGTGGCAGCCGTGACTACGGCACAGCTAGACATATGCACCACCAGCGTGTTTAAGGTTGATGATACCTGTCCATGAAATGCAGGACATATGAACAGAAATCCCCAGATTGTCGTGTCCATAGAAGTGCGTCCACATCCCAGTCCCGCACACATGAAGGATGTGTAATGCGTACCGTGGGGGTTGCAGCCATGGGATCCTGGGTATGCAAAATGGGGCTCGGTGTTGTTTGGCAGATAATCCGTTGTCCCGCCCGTGGGAGGGCTGTGGGTATAGCACGTGCCTTAGTCCCCACTAAGGATGCAAAGCATCCACTGGGTAATGCTAAAAGCAGGTGTGAAATGTGTTCAGCCCTACATCAGTGTCCAGTAGGCAATTCCCATGGATGGACAAGTGTACGACCAAGATGGCACCTATAACTGGACACCTGGTGGAATTACACAGCTGCGGTAAGGCATAACACAGGAAATACATATAGGGACTACAGTAGACACTCCCCATACAAAGTCAGACTGCCGTGCGAATACCGCGCATACAGCACTCGATCTGCCAGCAACAACATGAGGATCACTCGCTTCCATACTGCGGAACAAATGGGCGACCTGTGGAACACATACTAATGGCACACTAACAACCTCAACTACGAAGGTCATACGATGTTTCAACACTAGCGTTCCCCGCATATAACGAACATGCTTCAATGAATAAATAGGGTATGCATGTTCTGTCTGTTTTATATTGACAATACAGTGGCGTATATGTCCTACTGGGCCTTCTGAGGATTACTTAAAGCACTTGCCAACCTGCAGCATTACATCAATACCATTTGGGTTAATCGTAGTAGAACATGGGTTTCGTAGCACAACATAATATGTGTAGTCAAACACACATCCGCGATTGGGAACATACAGCAGCGTCACAACCACTGGCCACATGGACACAGTCCAACATGTTCTAGATTTTACATATGCACATTTGTGTACATTCTAGGACGCAAAAATTTGTCCTTTGCAACGCCAACCGGTGCAGCGGAAGACCAAGATGAACTACAGCCGTGACTACGGCACAGCTACATATATGCACCGCCAGCGTGTTCAAGGTTGATGACAACTGTCCATGAAATGCGGGACATATGCACAGACATCCACAGATTGTCGAGTCCACAGATGTGCGTCCACATCCCATTCCAGCACACATGGAGGGTTTGCTATGGGTACTGTCGAGGGTTGCAGCCATGGGATCGTGGGTATGCAGAAATGGGTGTTGGAGATGATTGGCAGATGATCCATTGTCCCGCCCCGTGGGAGGGATGTGGGTACAGAACATGCCTTACCACCCACCAATACTGACAATCATCCACCGGAGAATGCTACATGCAGCTGTGAAATGGGTACAGACCTACACCAGTGTCCAGTAGGCATTTCCCAAGGATGGACAAACGTACGGCCAAGATGGCACCCACAGTTACAAACGTGGTGGAATCCCACAGCTGTAGTAAGGCTTAACACAGGGAATACAGATAGGGTTACCACCTGTCCCACTTTGCCAGGGACAGCCCCTCTTTGGGCAGTTGTGTCCTGACACAAAATTGTAAATATGGCAAATGTCATGAGACTGTAGGACAAACCTATTTCCTATATTTCATGTAATAGTTGCATAAAACAGTTATTCTGTATCTAAAATACCTAACTATCATAGGAAACAGAATAAGCAACTAAAATGCTACAAGACTAAGCTTTTATGTAGTCAAAAGAGTTAAGTTCTATCCTTTGTACTGACCGTGGGTATGTGTTAGCCTGTGAAATCTGATATTTGTACCAAACATGTCCCACTTTGGCCATTTGAAAAGGTGGCAACCCTAAATACAGATGGGACTACAGTAGACACACCCTATACAAAGTCAGACCGCTCTGCGAATACCGGCGTACACAGCACCCAATCCGGCAGCAAGAGTATGGGGATCACACGCTTCCATTCCGCGGAACAAATGGGCGACCTGCGGAACACATACTAATGGCACACCAACAACGTCAACTAGGAAGGTTATGGGATGTTGAATCTATGACGTCGCCACATAGAAATACCATCCTTCAAGGGATCAATAGGATCCACGTTTCGTCCGTGTTACTTCCACACTACAGAGGCGGGAATGTCCCAATGTGGAATCTGCGGATCAGTTAAAGCAATTGTTAGCCTGCAATATTGGAATTACACCAATCGTGTTCAGTGGCGGAAAAACAGTTTCCGTAGCACTACATAATATGGGTGCTCAAACAGACATTCGTGATTGCTGAACATACAGCAGCAATCCAACCCACTGGCCAGATGGACACAGTCCAATACATTCTACACTTTACATATGCATATTGGTGTCCATTGTAGGACCCAAAGATTATCCGTACGAAATGCCAACCTGCTGCGATCGGGAGACCTAGATGAAGTGACAATCGTGACCACGGCACAGCTACATATATGCACCACCAACATGTTCAAGGTTGATGAAAAGTGTCCATGAAATGCAGGACATATGAATAGGACTCCCCAGGTTGCTGCGTCCATAGACGTGCGTTCACATCCCATTCCCGCACACATGGAGGATGTGCAATGGGTACTGTAGAGGGTTGCAGACATGGGATCGTGGGTATGCAAAAATGGGTCTCGGTGTGGATTGGCAGATGATTCGTTGTCCCGCCCCGTGTGAGGGACGTGGGCATGGCATATGCGTTACTCCGCACTAATAACGCCAATCATCCACCAGAAAATGCAGAATGCAGCTGTGTAATGTGTACAGCCCTATACTAGTGTCCAGTAGGCAGTTCCCATAGATGGACAAACGTACGGCCAAGATGGCACCCATAGCTGCAAACCTGGGGGAATCCCACAGCTGTTACAAGGCATAACCCAGGAAATACAGATAGGGACTACAGTAGACACTCCCCATACAAAGCCAGACCGCTGGGCAGATACCGGAGTATACAGCACTCAATCTGCCAGCACATAAATGGGGATCACACGCTTCCATACAGCGGAACAGATGGGTGACCTGTGGAACCATACCAATGGCACAATATCAACGTCAGCTGGGAAAGACATACGATGGTCGAACTATGGCGTTCCCACCAATGAAAGACATCCTTCAGTGAATTAATAGGATTGATGTCAATTGACCATGGAAAACACCTACTCAACAATAAAGACTCGCTGGCACCCTATGGCCACAAACCATGTCACACATAGGTAGATGGAACAGTCAACGTAAACATTTCGTGCACGACAGGTCACATATGGTATCCAAAGGTTCTTCATAGACATGTATGCGCTATCACCCGTAGGCCCCGTGAGACTTACACATAACATGGGAGCATCCAGGCTTTAAGTATCCACCCTTACACTTCCATTTGTCACTTTCTATGCGAACAATGAACATGTAGCCACAGCATAGAAAGCACAGACGCACTGCTAACGACACACACGTATGTCAACATCTCAGAAAGCATCCTATGAACACACGTATTACATGATATTGTACTATGCCGACCCCTCAACAATCAGAGACCTAACAATGTATATGGAAGATATGCATAGCATATCACTGTAATACAACGGTACAGAACTGACAGAGTGGACAAATGTATGTTAACCCTACATCTGCATCTACACTACATTCCCGTTACGGGTGTTTGCTCCACCTGCTTCTCAAAGGATGCCTCAACAGTTATCCATCGGTCAGCCCTGGTGTGTGGCCAAACCTCCACCTACTAATCTATCTACATACGCATTCTTCAGCATAGCTGAGGAGGTCCCTCCTGTGGTGTTATACTCTAGACGTCGTAAAACACCGACTGTAGACGTGTGCCTTGTGATGTGCCCATAGCCGGCCGTAGGCATACGCCAATCCTGCGGCTGCCCAGGCCGCCGCTCTAGTAGGGCCACCTGTGTAGTAGGCGTGTCACGTAGGTATATCAAGATGGGTGCACCATGTGTTGTGCTGGCGTGCGCCATGTAGCCCCACAGCCTAGGGCACCGGCCGATCTAAGGCCGCTGCCGTCGCAGGGGTAGTACAGTCTGCAGGTATGTGCAGACGTGCACATGTAACAGCGGGCCACAAGGATACCCATAGTGGCGACAGCTGCACACATGGCTATAGCGGGACACACACACGGCCATGCATACAGCACACATAGACATACACACACCATAAATAGGCAAGTACACACAAGGTGTATGTCGTGTATGGGTAAAGTGTCAGGACAGCAAGGATAGCTGTCTGCCATGTAATCCAGCGATGTCTATGAGGTGTTCTGGAATACGGACAGTGCATGGACAATGTGTGGATATGCAACGTACCACAGTTATATGTGTCAGCCGTGCAAATATGCCATACATGGGGAAGACAGCTGTCCATGGGAGAGCAGCGGTACGGCCACAACATAGGTACATAGATATACAAAGAAAGAGATACACACGAGCACATCCGGCAGGCCCGTGAGTGTAATGTACACAGCAGCACCCCACCACACCATAGTAGGGTACACGTGGAGAACACGCTACGGAGGTCGCCGACCAGAAGAAGCACACAAGCAGTACACGAGCTGCGCCCCGCCATCCACAAACACAAGGATGGCGCCAGGATATGGGTGTTCCGCGTAAACCTCAAAGCCATACCGTATGAACCCATGCAGCTGGGAGCTTGGACACACACACATGTGGCACGCATGGTGATTGACCACACCCCACATACCCAACCGCACAAACGTACAACACAGGTATGCTATGCGCTACGTGGACCACCGAGCACACCACCAGCAGAGGCACATGTACAGGTGGGTGGCAACAACCGTACAGGAATGGCCGCTGGTAGGCAAGGTATGTGTTGCGGCGCCTAAAAGCATGTTCATCCGCAGAGGCAGTTGCAAACACACACACACACATGCAAGGGCCGCGGGTCGCACCTACGCCTATCTACATGAACTCACTACAGTATGAAGCATTTACAGAACGCTACCAAGTTTACTGAGCCCAGTGCTGTCAGAGGCATACTTGTAGGCTGGTGACATCACCCGCAAGACAATAGCTGGCAATAGGCAAGGTATGTGCTGCGAAGCGTATAAAAGCATGTTTATCCGCAGAGGCAGCTGGAAACACACACACACACACACGGAAGGGACGGGAGATGAACCTACGCCTATCTACATGAACTCACTACAGTATGAAGCATTTACAGAACGCTACCGAAGTTTACTGAGCAGAGTGCTGTCAGAGGCATACTTGTAGGCTGCTGACATCACCCGCAAGACAATAGTTGGCAATAGCCAAGGTATGTGTTGCGAGCGTCTAAAAGCATGTTCATTCGCAGAGGCAGCTGGAAACACACACACACACACACGGAAGGGACGGGAGATGAACCTACGCCTATCTACATGAACTCACTACAGTATGAAGCATTTACAGAACGCTACCGAGTTTACTGAGCAGAGTGCTGTCAGAGGCATACTTGTAGGCTGCTGACATCACCAAGAAGACAATAGTTGGCAATAGCCAAGGTATGTGTTGAAGCGTCTAAAAGCATGCTTATTCGCAGAGGCAGCTGGAAACACACACACAGAAGGGACAGGAGACGAACCTATGCCTATCTACATGAACTCACTACAGTATGAAGCATTTACAGAACACGCTACCGAGTTTACTGAGCAGAGTGCTGTCAGAGGCATACTTGTAGGCTGCTGACATCACCCGCAAGACAATAGTTGGCAATAGCCAAGGTATGTGTTGCGAAGCGTCTAAAAGCATGTTTATTCGCAGAGGCAGCTGGAAACACACACACACACACACGGAAGGGACGGGAGACGAACCTACGCCTATCTACATGAACTCACTACAGTATGAAGCATTTACAGAACGCTACCGAGTTTACTGAGCAGAGTGCTGTCAGAGGCATACTTGTAGGCTGCTGACATCACCCACAAGACAATAGTTGGCAATAGCCAAGGTATGTGTTATGGCGCCTAAAAGCATGTTTATTTGCAGAGGCAGCTGGAAACACACACACACACACACACACACACGGAAGGGCTGGGAGACGAACCTACGCCTATCTACATGAACTCACTACAGTATGAAGCATTTACAGAATGCTACCGAAGTTTACTGAGCAGAGTGCTGTCAGAGGCATACTTGTAGGCTGGTGACATCACCAAGAAGACAATAGTTGGCAATAGCCAAGGTATGTGTTGCGAGCGTCTAAAAGCATGTTTATTCGCAGAGGCAGCTGGAAACACACACACACACGGAAGGGACGGGAGACGAACCTACGCCTATCTACATGAACTCACTACAGTATGAAGCATTTACAGAACGCTACCGAGTTTACTGAGCAGAGTGCTGTCAGAGGCATACTTGTAGGCTGGTGACATCACCCGAAGACAATAGTTGGCAATAGCCAAGGTATGTGTTGGAGCGCCTAAAAGCATGTTTATTCGCAGAGGCAGCTGGAAACACACACACACACACACACACACACACACGGAAGGGACGGGAGACGAACCTACGCCTATCTACATGAACTCACTACAGTATGAAGCATTTACAGAACGCGCTACCGAGTTTACTGAGCAGAGTGCTGTCAGAGGCATACTTGTAGGCTGCTGACATCACCCGCAAGACAATAGTTGGCAATAGCCAAGGTATGTGTTGCGAAGTGTCTAAAAGCATGTTTATTCGCAGAGGCAGCTGGAAACACACACACACACACACACACACACGGAAGGGACGGGAGACGAACCTACGCCTATCTACATGAACTCACTACAGTATGAAGCATTTACAGAACGCGCTACCGAGTTTACTGAGCAGAGTGCTGTCAGAGGCATACTTGTAGGCTGGTGACGTCACCCACAAGACAATAGTTGGCAATAGCCAAGGTATGTGTTGCGAAGCGTCTAAAAGCATGTTCATTCGCAGAGGCAGCTGGAAACACACACACACACACACACACACACACACACACACACACGGAAGGGACGGGAGACGAACCTACGCCTATCTACATGAACACACTACAGTATGAAGCATTTACAGAACGCTACCGAAGTGTACTGAGCAGAGCTGTCAGGAGGCATACCCCTACGTGGGTGGTATCATTTGCAGAGGCAATGCGCCCGATCGGGATTTAGGTCAGAGTGCGCAGTCACGCAGCCTGTTAGCATCCCAAGGTCGCCGTACAGTAACACGTTAGTGCTGCAGTCGGGAATACCAAGTAACTACTGATCAGTACATCACTGCCTACTGGGCATGCTCAGACACTTAGACTCAGCACAGAGCAGACATGCATACACATGGTGCGCCGGCATGGGTGGCGGAATGTGGACCGTCGTGTGTGTCCAGCCACACAACAGCAACCTGGCCATGCCACAGACGTGGCCGCTGGCGAAGGGATACAGGCATGCACCCGGGTATAACTGCAGTCGGGCGGTGTGCACTGTGCTGTGTGTCTATCTACACAGCTGCCTACTGGGCATGCTCAGACACTTAGACTCGGCACAGAGCAGACATGCATACACATGGTGCGACGGCATGGGTGGCGGAATGTGGACCGTCGTGTGTCCAGCCACACAACAGCAACCCGGCATGCCACAGACATGTCCGTTGCAGCGGGGAATATCTAGGTGCAATTAACCATGTGTAGGACTGGCCTACAGTTTGTTGCAAGCTACAGACAACCCTCCCAAACACAGGATACCTGCACAGACGTCCTGAGGACACTGGTGAGTGTGCATGCTCACAACAGCACCGTATTGGGTGACATGAACCACCCATACATAGCCTGGGAACATTACCCATGGCACAACACACTACGCCACCGGTCCCAGGTGTTCTCACACCTGGCCACTGTTAAACAGCCATGCACCATACACACTAGGGGGGGATGTCTGACAGTTCCGCCCATCACACATGGTGAGGATATGCCCCACACAGGATGTACAGCCCTCAATGGTGATGCCAGACCGTATAGTGGATCCACTGGTCATCCACATCATGCACCCAACACCGGCATGGGGGACCTAAGTGATGACCTCTCCACAACAAACCAGACACATCATACGACCGGTGTGGTACCCTACAAGTCCTCCATGCCAGTGTTGAACACAGGCCAGACTGCCAACCGCCTAACGACTGCCTTCTCTGAGCACCCACATGCATGTCTGCAACAGGCAAACATGATAACATCAGGACCTTGTCCACCACAGGTAGGCACATGGTGTGGTGGACCCCAGCCACTGACAAGCTGTACATCAACAGTTGGAGCTAATACATGACAGAGCAATGTCAGTACCAGGGAAACCATCTCCCATTCATACCGGCGTCACCATACGGCCACACATACAATCATCCACGGCCGCCAGGGAGTGGTACTGCAGAGGGCACATGAGACAACCATAGGGCCTTCCCTAACTGTGGTAAGGACATGGTTGGGGCGCACAGACATGGCCGGAAATGGTCCAGAATGGTACAACGGTCACTGCACCCACAGACATTGTCAACAAACCAGCGGACATGTTCCATGCACACATCCACCCCCCCCCAAGAGGGGACATATCCATCCCACCAGAGTGTAGCCTCCGAAACATCTCATATGGCCTGGAGTGATCCCATATCTCTATGGCGGTTGACACAGCACCAATGGGCACCGATGGTGTCCCTGGCTGTGTGCTACCCATCCTCATTGAGGCCCTCGCCCACACATGCGGCCACTGTGTCATGTTAGCCTTACTATGGGCTATGTCCCCGATGGATGGCATATGGCATCTGTGGGCCCACTATGCCAGGGTAGTGCTCTTATGGACTGTAGACAGCCACACCCTATCAGCTTGACAAGCCTTGTCTGCAAAGCTGTGGGAGGTCCATATAGGTGCCCATGGATACAGACAGCGTGTACAGCCAATACCGTGACATACCCACAACAACATAGTCAAGTGCGGATCCTGCCTCCCGAACCTGCTCGTCCTGTCTGGAGTGGTCACCAAGGCCATTGATGGGGATACGGCTTTGCACACAGTACCATGACCTGGTGGGAGCGTTCAGAGCACACTCCACATGGGACTCATGGAAATGCTCGCCAGCATACATGTGGGGACATATGTCACCCGATGCTTCTCAGAAAGGTTGGAGGTCACACCACACAGGGTTGGTGTTCCTGGTGCCGTGTCACAGTCATATCTGGTCTCCACTGGAGGCCCACAGGGCTCAGTCCTGGGCCCCCTGCCATATGGCATTCGAACTTCCAATGTGCATACAATCATAGGGGGATTGTGGCAGACAAGGTATGCAGATGACTACACACCGGCCACCATACCCAACACCCCATGTGACACGGACATCCACCTAGGGCGTCATAGACATGTATAACTGGTGCCAGAGCTATGGCCTGCTACTACATGCCAGAGAAGGTGCAGACCTACCCAGTGTGAAGGACATGTTCGGCCCAATGTCACATGTAGGTGGTAAGCCATTAAAGATGGTGGACATGTTCAGGAAATGGCTACCACACCTGTCGGTAACCTCTGTCAACACACACAATGGCAATGTGGGTGTGAAGACATTCCACTGTGGCCTCCTGGTCTGGATGGAATCGCATCCACATCAGGGGTGTTCATTGTACCCCTGTACACATCACACACCAGAGCAATGACTGCGCACAATGGCACATCTGGCCTGTAGCTAACCTGACGCCTGCAGCACTCGGAAGGACCGCAAACGTTCCACAAGACGGGGATGACGGTGCTAGGACATGTGTCACAAGCTGCACGACCAAGGGGACTCCGGCTGTAAATCTTCACAGCACATCTGCTCTGTGGTGATCTGTGCCTGGCATACACGGCCATGTCTGACCTGGGTGACATGGGCATATTCCACCTCCTAGGCTCCAGGCAAACACGGGCACAGAAGCGACTGTCAGACACCTCACCACAAAGATGAGTGAGACGTGCTGGGGGAACAGGGTTAACGGCCAGACACCCCCTACAACACGGAGAGGAGTGCCAGCCCATGTGAAGGAAAGGCCCTGACTGCCTTCGTCCAGGAGTAATAATGACGTGTGGATGTGTGAATATAGTTATGCGCCAGGCATCATCTGTGTGTCACTGCTGGACGAGGGACTGGGGACTGATGGATGTGGCATCCCCATCCTGAGGGGTGTTAGCAGCCACACACAGTCATGCTAGGTCCACACATGTCGTAGGGCACATACCCTGTTATGTACATGTGCGCCTATGTACCTATGTAGGGGTCCATGCCGGTTGCGGGTACCTGTGCTATGCTGATGTTGCCAGACATGCCTGTGGGTACCCCACGACTACACGTGGGGAACTAATTACAGTGCTCCCAGTAGGCACGTGCAAGTACACCATCATTATCATACGGGTTAACTGCACCAACATGGTGCTACACATGTAACCACCACACATACTGTGTACACAGATCAATGAATGCTGCACCTGTCCTGCATGGTATGTCTGCTGCATGATGTCAGTGCACAACCCACATCACATACACACCTGTCACCAGCCATACACACACACCACAACATACACATCACTGACTATGCGGACACAGGTATCACATACACCTCTCACTATCTTGTCCACCCTGTGCATCAGAATATGTTAGCTTAACCGCAGTGATGGTGTAGCTCACAGTTATGCGGCAGAGACTTCATCATATGCACAGGGTGATATGTGCCACAGGCATGGGCTGTACCAATGGATGACATCATGTGTGTGTGTAAGGGCCTGTGCATTGACTGGGCATGACTGTGTAGATTGCATGTGGGTGTGGTGGAGCCCTACAGTTGTGTTTGCTGTGTGTGGGTTTGTGTGTACACAGTTCAGTCATCTGTGATGCCTACACGGGTATGCTTGGCAGCCCCAGACTGTACAGTGCAGGTGTTACGGCTCACTGTGTCGGCCAGCGGCGACGTGACCCGCGCCTGCCTGGGGTCGCACGGGCACGACCGGGTGGAGGTACGGACTGTCCACTCTCCGATGTCACATGTCCGCTGGAAACGTGCCCACGCCAGGGCCAGGGCCACGTCCACGTGGCCTGCTCTGTCCTGGTGTGGTTGGTGTAGTAGCAGCTGCACTGCTGCTGCTACCAGCACTGTCTGGGTGGGCATGGGAGGTGGCACGCACACGCTGACCTGCACCAGGTGGTGTTGCTGGCCCACGCCCATGTGCCCTATGCCTCACCCCTACCTGGTGTTCCTGCACGGACAGCGCACGCTCAAGGATGGCCATGCCTCGGTCGAGGATCCCAGCCATGTCACCCAATCTCCTATCCAGAACATCGGCAAGATGCTGTTGTGCATTCGCCAATGCCTGGATGTTGTCATTCAAGGAACGGATTGCAGACCTCTGCAGCCTCTGCCCTTCCTGGTTCTGCCGTTCGCACGTGCCTGCGCCGCCATTACAGTCTGGAACATGCGTCTGGTTATACCAGCTGCTGCACCCTGTACGGCAGGTGTATGTCTAGCGGTGCTCCCCCTACGAGCAGCACCTGCCACATGCCTGCGTGGCACTGCACCAGTCATTACACTGGCAACATCGTGTGTACCCACACCTTCTGCAGCCACCACACATTCCTGCTCGGTGCCAACAGACGCTGACTGACCGTCATCTATGGGCAACGGTGTTGGGGTATGTGTCGGCATCTGAACCGTGTGCGGGGTTGAAGGGGACGTAAGTGTGATGTTCTCCAATGGCACAGTGTCTGCCTGTGACGACCCTGCCTGTGCCTCATGCACATGGTCATCACCACTAGTATCTGTGGGGACACTAGCATCAGATTGACCGCAGGAGGGAACTCACCTACAGCACCTGTCAATACAAAGACATACCATCGGTTACAATACAGACACACACACACACACACACACACACACACACACACACACACACACACACACACACACACACACATCATGCATGTGATAATGCAGGTGGCATGCAGCATTCACACAACACAGACCAGTGAATGCAGACCAGACATTCATAGTGGCAGTATGCACACTGCCCTGGTGGGAACAGTACAACAGGCAGGTGTCTTTTAGTAGGCATGCAGTACACACATTCATGGTAGTTTCCATGCATCACCGTGATACACCGTGTGGCCACGGGCGAGTTGACAGTACACATGGCTGCCGACACTATGTAATGTACACCGCAAACATGTGCGGTATCATGTGGACATGTGACGATGGTGTCCCACCGCATGCACCACATCACAACGACTGTCACGGTGCAGTGTTATGTGTACAGTCTACAGATACAATGTATGGGTTACAGGGATGTCTGTGCAGGTGCGGTTGGTGTGAGCTGTGTACATAGCTATACAGTGTGGAGGCGGGCACTGTGCCACTGCACAGTAGCAGGACACAGTTATGTTTCTGTGCGATGCGTGACCTGGACGCATTACATTGCCATGTCTGTAAGTCAGTTCAGCTGCTCAGCAGCACGTATATGGTGGACATTGGAGGCACCTGTAGTAGCTGTGGAGAGGCATTCCATGTCACTGGTGTACTACATCGGATGTCCAGGGGGTCCACTACAGTGATGAGCCCACTATGTGTGTACAGGGTGCAACGGTGACTACCCACTGTGGATGTACTGTGTGGCAACATGCCTGTAGGTATCGACCATGGCCTAGTCTGTCTGGGTCATTGACAATTGTGTGTGGTGGACATCGTGCACACGGCCCTGTGGTGGCCCATGTGACATACAACCATACTAGTGTAAGGTGTCACATTCCTACAGATATGCAGACAGTGTGGATGTCTGCTATGTCGTGCATAGGTCATGTCATGGTGTGACAATGTTGCAGCCAGACATCCACGTGCATGGGACATGGCATGTGCCATGTCACAACGTGTGCACCCGATGCAGGGGCATAGGTCACATTGGTAACACCTGTGCTCTGGCCAGATCACAGCTCACTATGTGGTACTGTGTGCATACTGCAGAGGCATACCAATGCATACTACACATGCAGCCATTGTGGAACACCTACACCATTGTATGCATAGCTGAATGCACGTAACACACCAATAGGTTGTGTGGTGTCATGCCACTCTAATGGTTGTATCTACTGTACATGGGTGGTGTGTGTGTCGGTGGTGCAACCTGTATACCGTGACTGGGGCACACACAGGTGTGCATGTCATGCCTGGACACATGGGGAATATCAATACACCAAATCATGCCTTTGACTAGCAACAGACTTACCTGCAACAGACCCTTGTCTTTGCGACACGCCAGACGTACCTGTAAAGGGATGACACCAAGGTATACACATTATCCATTACTATCGCCACGGTCAGCACTGTGCATGTCACATCATGCATCTGTGAGTTAGCATGTGCTATGCACATGTCTGCTAACACAACATAGCATACTGTAGTATGCATCTTGTGTGGCCACATACCTGGCATGTATTGCTATATTATGTGTTGTACTGTGACACCCACACCCACGTCGCTTATCATACAAACATGCAACACTGACTTACCAGGCAGCTCCAAGCTCATAGTTCGGGAGACACCCACCTCCACGATGGACGCATGGGTTTCTGCGTGTTGTTCCGTGGGTGTCCCCAGACTGGCCAGGAGCTCCTCCGTGGCTGTGAGTGGGGGCTGGGTTGGTGGCCCACCACCTGTCCCACGTTGTTGTCTGGCGATTGCAGCGGCACGCTGTCTTGCATGCCGGATCAGGTCTGTGCAGTGCCTGCGGATCTGCTGATAAGTGCGGTTGTATCCGCCCAGGCTGTTCACCCTCCTGCACATCTCCTCCCACATCTCCTGTCGTTCCTGTGCCTGCTGTGGCACATGACTGAATAGAACGTCATGATTAGTATGGAGGTATGGGATGATCACCTCCTCCTCCTGTCGACTGAAAGCTGGAAGCCGGGAACGTGGCATTATCTGGAAGACATAATGATGGTGGTAGGTCACATTCACACTGCTGTGCTGGCATACTGTTGGAAATACATTGCTATGACATGTACGACATCTGCACAGTAATCTGTGAAAGGCATCGTGGCAGTGACACAGCCGATGTGTTGGCTTCACACCATTGAGCAGTGGGTGTCACATCATATCTGTGTGCCACCCCATCACACTGTACACGCACCATGTAGATGTTAGCCTGCTGTGGACATGTGTACCTGGCTGCACCTGTGTCCATATCACTTGGCATAGGTCCCCATGTGACGTCGGTGCTACTGTTCACCTGGACGCTGTGTATATGTCAGTACACATCACGTCTGTGGCCATTGTGAACGTCAGCAGCGGCACTGTACACATACACATGGACACCTGCACATGCATGTGTTGTGCCATGTACTTCCACACAGCACTGTACGGGTGTTGGACAACTTGCCACAGCTCACCTGTGTTGCACATGTGATAGACATAGGGCAATGTGTAACCATGACACATTAGCAGGAAAGGCCATGCATAGCATGTACACACACACATTGTGCAGAGCATCACACAGCACCTGTAACACGACAGGGTGCATCACCGCCACATTACTGCTGTGTATGGTTGATAGTGAGAGTGCCTTTTGTCCATTGCACCATGTAGGACTGTGATAGCTCATGCAGCCTTGCTGGGCAGGTCTGCATGATATGGCAGGGTATGCCACATACATGGCACTGGGTTGTGATCCACCTGGGGTTGACGGTATTGGCAGGGTGGCTGTCCATTCCATATGTCATTGCTGTGTGTATATGGACATTCAACATGTCTATCACCATGGTGTGGACACTGTCCTCAAGCGAGGTATGCTGCACGCTGCTTGCTGAGGGTGTGTCTGGTGCATGCAGGTATCACACATCCATGCATACACTGTAACCCTGGCAGGTGCTATGTGCTGGGATATTGATCAACACAGTGCTGTATGTGGACACACACCGCTATCCCGTGCACATGGATGGTTGCCTGCACTGATGTGGGTACCACATATGTGTACATCCAGTGCCTGCTGCCACCCCCATGTCTGCTGCTGCACTACACACCGCCATCCCTCCCTCTGTGAATGTGGTGTTGGGCACAGCATAGGTATCCATGTATGGGGACAGGGATGTTCACATAGCAGGCTCACTGATGGTATCGTCGATCTGACCATACACATGACGCACCCCTCACACATACAACCCATTCATATTGTTGTTCACAACGGTGACACAGCTATATTGCTATGCCGGAGGCATTCACAGCCATACATACACAGATGCATGCACGTCCATCTGTGGCATGGCCTGGACTATTGGTGTGGTTCAGCACATAACGTGTTTGACTGCAGCTGGCGCAGACCTACTGTGCACATGTCTACACGGTAGGCCTGTTCTACAGTAGGCATCTGTGATGTGCTGTGCACATCTCATATCTGCACATTTGGTTGGTGTCCATCGGTCCACGGGCCAGTGGTGGGACATACAGGGATGTTGCTGAACATATATGCATGCAACCCTGTACAGCTGTAACGCTAGCCTCTCAGATGCTCATGTGTCGTGGACGTGAACACCGTACACACACATGTGGTTGTGGGCTGCCGTCCGTACCCATCTCCTCCTGTGGGTTGCTATCATCCCACACACTCCTTGTATTGTATGTTCAGGCTATGCACCTATGTGGGGCTTGTGGCCATGCAAGACGATACTATATGCCTTTGCACCCATCACAGACAATGTCACACAGGTACACCGGCAGCCGTACACGTCACAGCTTGTTGCCAGCACATCACATGTGGTACACACATACAACATCTCCTGTGGGACATGGTCAATTGTACGGGCATGTCCAGCGGTCACATGCCACAGCTAACCCTACATGACGGCTATGCAGGACATGTGTCTGTACAGCTACTGTCACATGTACACGAGCAATGCCCCCCTACCTACATCACATGGTACTACCTGTGGGTATGTGCCTGCATCCATGCTATGGCCATAGATGACAATTGTACATCAATATGTGCAACATACCTCATTGGGGGTTGTCATGTGCACATGTTCCACGTGTCAATGCATTGTTTGTGTCTGTTGGGCGATCATTGTTGTGCATGGTTTACATGGCTGCCATAGCGTACTGTGTGTGATTCCAGGTACTTCATTGGGCTACCAGCATTGTACATTTCCACAGCACATTCCGGCCATCATGTAGCCATCTTAGATGACAGTGGGAGGTGTTCCACCATGTGCACATATGTCACACAGTACGAGGGTGACTGACACACATTGTCAGGACTGGGTTCTGACTGCTGTAGATGTGTGTAATGGTGTTTACGACCATGACTGCGCCAGATGGTGTCATCTGGATGTGTAACATTCACAACACACACCTACATTCACATAGCAGCACATCGTCCACGACAATGGACATTACGGCATGAACACTGTGTGCGGTATGTCTGTATGACCACTGCATATATCACTGGTAGCCACCAGCATGGCTGCCTACAACAGCAGTGTGTATCCTGTGCAAACATGAGTTACACCTGTCACAACACACCTGTGTCAGATGGCCCTGTAGTGGGTGACAGTGCAGTTCCATACATCCTGTAACAGTATACATCGTGCACCACTATGTTGCAGACATGTGAACGGCTGTGCTACTCGACATATGCACACATGAGACATCACCTGGTACACCGTGTCTGCCTTGCCACCTGCTATTGTGACCACCCTGTGATGACATTGTACGGCCCACATGGACTGGCACATGTGATGGCTCAATGGTGAATTAACCCTCCGGATGTGTGTGTTTAGCCAGGTGTCCAGTAGCCAGTGGTCTGCACGCAGGGATACTGGACATTGCCCTACTCTGTCACTGGGACTGTTGACTATGGTCATACTGTACTTATGCAGGCATGTGGTGTTTGTCCAGTCTGATAGTCGTGTTCAACCACACTACCGTGGCACACATGACCTGTGGACATCTGCCTAAGGTGTGCAGCCCACATGTACATCTTCACATGCTATGCTGCCTGTGCAGCACTGTCACATGTCTGTCTCCGGGAGGGCTGTCACAGGTAGGCACAGCATGCAGTGATGTGTGACAATGCTTACACCCTCCACTGTGCTGTACACAAGCACTGCACACACAGTACGGCACGCATGTCATTAATCTGCAGTGCCTGGGACCTGCCTCCATGCCCTACACGGCACACCTGCCAGTCCAGATTGTACACAGATCATACCTCCCAGGCACATACCTGGACTGCAACACACACGGGTGGGTGGTTCCCACACCACACAGTGATTTACACACATACTGTATATTCCCGAGACACATTGCATCATAGGTAATCCATGTTCAGATACCCATGTTCGTGACCGCTACGCACATTGTGACACACGACGGTGAATACACTGTACACCACAGGTTACATGCTAGCCGTGTTGGCATACTGTACATTGCACCTAGGACAGTTGCTACTGCCATGTATTGACAGCAACACACACTTCCCTAGTATGGACTCCCATGTACCCACACATGCTTGGCCATGCAGTACACATAGCTGGGTGACACATTACACAACACATACCATACCTACACTACCCTCGGCATGCACCAAACCTCCATGTGTCTGTGTGCTATGCCTACAGACATCCCCCCTCTGTTTGCTGAACATCCATGCTTCTCAGCCCTGCTAGCCACACCCTAGACACACGACCATCGCAGCATGCATGGTACATACGCTCTACAGCCGGTACTACCGACATCCACTGACAGAGGTAGTTGATGGCATGGCACCCCGTACGATGGACAGTCTACGTGACTATGCCGACACATATCACAGTGCACTTCCGCTACATTTACGCCGTGGTAGGGACCATGCTATTCCACACAGAGACATGGTGGTACTGGCCTTTTCACAGACGCCACAGTGGTATGCCTGTTCCATGCACATGTGCTGTATGGGCACATGTGCAGGCTGTTGCACGGTACTTATGTTCACATGTGTGTGGTGTGTCACTTGACAGTCATGGTGTGTCCTCATGGTGCATCACATACTCCACAGATAGCTACCTACACATGACTGCCATAGATTGCAGTGTGGGCCCTCACGCAGTGTGGTGGTATGTCTCTGCTGTTTGGCTACATCCACATTCAATGCAGCATACAACACTCATGCAGGCATTGCCAACACAGATGTTGCTGGCATCGTGCCTGCCAATGGGGTACCTACCAACAATACACACTCTCACTCACTACAGGGTTCCAATCCATGGCTGGACATTGTGTTAACCCTGTGGACACATACATAGTACTGCCATGCACACATTATGTCCTAGAACACGGTCCCAATGTCACCTCCAATCTCCGTAGTTGTTGTATCCCGCCAACCTGGCTGTTACATGTCTCTGCAGCAGCACACTGCATTGACTGCTAGCCCATTCATGTAATGTACCCTGACCACCACACTACCACATCTATCACACTACACATGGGTGGTACTGCATTGCACGTATGGGGCTGCATTTGTACACCCATGACTGGGCCATTCAGTATGGCACTGGGCCACATCCTCACATACATGCTTCACACACTCATTGACGACCTCCATGCCTTTACTGGCACCCTTGTTGGGCTTCTGTGCACCACAGCACACCACATCCACATGCTGGCCACCTGTCATACCATTGCATGGGTGGTTGGTGTGGTACAGATGGTATCAAATCAGGCATTATCCGCTCTTTGCCCTTCAGCGCCATTCCACTTTATGGTATTGCCAATGCGCATCCAGCATCACATCGTACCCCATGTCTCAGGATGTTACGCCATGTGCCTCCTGTACAGGTCACACAGTGGTGCAGGCATATCATGCTAACTACAACAAGTCAGGTACATGTGACATTGCACAGTCCTCAGTCATGTGGCCCCTCATGCTCACTATTTGCTTACATACACTACATGCTGTCACAGAGTATTGTCCATGCCTACATATACCACATCTACATACCTGGCAGCATTCTAGCTCATCCTAGTCATATTGCTAACAACCATACAGGTGTCAGTGTGGCAGATATATCATGTGGATATCATTGCATCAGTTACATCACACATAGTGCATACACATCACCTTTGCATAGTGACAGTCATGCACTGTGTATCACATGGATACTGTCCCTATACATGCATATCACATTGTACATGGTTGCTGTACACACACATGCCCCACATGGTGCTGTGGTTGCCATATTCCACTATGGCGTGGGTACACATGTGCAGGGCCACGATTTCTGGACCGTATGTGTAGCTGATACATTGGGTGCCCTTGTACCTGTGCCATACACACATGTACACGCAGGCAGTGTTACAATACCACATATGTGGTGTACCTTACACAATGGATACACCTTTACATGTCTCAGTATAGTCATGCCGTGATGTCTACCCGGCTCAGACTGTTTACATATGCAAATGACAGTCGTGAAACACATCTGTACTCACCTGCATACCACTAACACAGGGTGTCCTCTACTCTGCCATGGGCCATGTTCTCCACATTACTGATGCATGTAGTACTCCTACATGGCGCTTTGCAGTGGGCAGTGTGGAGGGCCACTCCTGCATGTGTGCAGACATGCCACATTGCTCAGCCTGGGCGCCTGTGTCACCTCCACAGACTGGACACACACCGTGCTGTGGGACATAGGTCCTGTGCACATCCTACAGGGACACACTGTGTCACTAGTCATGTGATAGCTCCCTTGCTGGTAGGGTGACACAGACCCATGCTACCACCACAGCGGAAGTACTGTATAGGCATACAGTTGACATCCACCTCTGCCGTTCAGTGGACACTACCATGGGGGGGGGTGACACTACTGTGTACATTGCACATGTGTTTACACACGGCCCTGCCGGACATCATTGTTGCACACATTGCACCTGCTACGAAACGGTTGCACATGGTTACTTGCTGTTCACTCCCGTTCGCGTTCCTATTCTGCTACTACTCTGTCCCATATGTGCAGGCCATACATATCCTGTTTATGTACATAACATTAGGCCATCCCTCCATCATGCATGCTATGCCTGTGATACTGTCTATGATTTCTGAACATATCCATCATGACAGCTTTGCATTACACATAATTGACATAGTCACCCCTACTGCGAGGGATACGTGCACGCCGGCGCACATTCCGTATGACATCGACGGTATATGCCCATGCACATGTGTGCTGTGACACTATACATACATGTCCTATCCCCTGCTGTGGCACTTCATTGTTCGATATCCACTGACAGCATCAGCGTGGGTGGTGGCATTGTTCTGTGTTTGAAATCCCTATTGGGGACCTTGGGTTATCGCGGCTGTGTACATGTTGTCCCACTGCTGTGCACACGTTGTCCACAGACGTTGGTATGCTCCGCGGCTTAGCATTACATAACCACCTTTCACCACTGTCTGCCTGATGGACAGGTATCTTTACTTACACACATCGTTCACATACAGTGCAGATTCGTCATACGTATCATGCGTTACACACCAGTACATATCGTGGGTTCAACATACCTTCCGCCTTTGCTTCTGTATTCGTCAAACTTTTCCTCTTGCTTGCTTTGAATTCAGTTTGTGTTCGGTATGAACATACGGTTTGAATATCCAGGGAGTCTTCCTTCTATTCGCCGTCACCTGAGGGATGTGGGTTCATCACGCCAATAGCTGTTCCTCGGTGTGTACTTATGCGCATATCACCGGTGATCCTCCTCCATTCAGACGCTACGCTAAACTAGGCCATGGTTCATTCCTCGTGTGGCCGTTGGTTATTTGCACTACCTTCGTGGGGATGGTATGTATTGTATCATGTTTGTGTGACTGCATCCGCTATGTGTGGTGTCAGGTACATATCGCTGTGGTGTTAGCCGTGGATTGTGTGTGTTGGGTATGATATTTTGTTCGACATGTGGGTGTCCGTGTCCTGGCGGCGCCTGTCGATGGCGTTGTGCATTTAGATGTGTAACATAGCTGTTATATTCCTGTACACAACGGATGCAGGGAAGCATCAGCTGCTGCTAGTGTTTCCCACGCAGCTTGTTGCGGGTATGCCGCTGTCTTTGACTGCCTGTATGTTTTTCTAGGGTTTCGGCTGGTATCCCTTTGATATGTGCGATGGGGTATATCTGCGGATGTGGGTGACGGTACGGGTGTGGGTCTTGCATTTATACATACACGATATGCTTGTGTGTGTGCTCCATCCCTGCTTGGGGAGCTGCAGGTTACCTGTCTGTTGTTCTGGGAGTGTTTGTTTTGTTGATGTCCTGTGGTGTCGGTATCGCCTGCATGTGTGCTTCCTGCACGTATTCCTCCTTCACATCGGTTATATATCTGCGGATGTTCGTGACGCGCCTACTATCCATAGGCATTTGTCACTGATAGATACGGTGATTGAGGCCCTGTACTTGGGACGGCATGTATGCAACGGGTTGCCTCCTATTCGTGGCGCTTTGCTTACTTAACAGTCGTGGAACACACTGCGGTATTTACGTGGTCGGCACGCGGCCACGATCGGTGCCGGATAACACAAGCATAATTTCGCCGTACATGCCTGATGCTGTGTAAGGGTGCCGACATGTCTTGTTGAGTCTACCATATGGCCGCCATACATGTGGTCATAGTTTGTACATGCGCCCTTTGCATCTCCTTTTGGCTATGGTCCTGTGTTACATTCTGGGACCTTTCCGCTTTGCATTGTTTTACGTCGCCACGCCTAGCCACTGAGGGGCTGTCAATACTACTTTGTGGGCACTGCTATACATACGCCTATGGTTCCTGTACTGTATGCCCACGATGCTATTCCACTCCACCTGTGACATGTCACCTACATACACATTTTACAGTGGCACACACATTACACACACACAGCGGAACACACGACAAACTCACCTCACACATACACATATTCCGCCAGAGTTTCAACCTTCCATTTCCAAAATGAGGAACACACACCTTCATAATGTGTAACAAATGGGCAAAATGTGGAACACATACTAATGGCTTACTAACAACTTCAGCTAAGAAGGTCATAGGATGGTTGAAATATGCTGATTTACTTACAAGGAAGAACCTTTAATGAATTCATATGATTAATTTCTATTTACCAGGATTTCATTTAAATATATTCCTAACAATGAGTGTGTGACAGACTATTTCAATGTGGAACTTTGAGGAACTTCATGAACATGAACTATTTTAGACCCCAAATGAGGTACGCCTCATAATGACGTACACTTGACAGGTATGATTGCCGCCGCGACCGATGGTTGAACACAATACCTACGTTGGCGCATCGCCGGGCGTCGTGTACCTCCGCACTCATATCCTATGGATATGACACGCATATCCCGCTACTGTACCGTGGCCTGGCGATCATCCCGACCCGCTGATATACATTGATGCAGGTTGACATTTCCATGGCTGGCGCTCCTGCTCTGGCCACCCTCCCGATGATCGGGTTGTCGCTCACTATGTTTACTATGTGGAGATATCACGCCTTACTTATCTGTCAACTTGCATCCCTGGGTTCCATATTAACCTGTTGTACTTTATATCTGTGTATGTGTACATATATTTCTACGTGTACTGATATCTATTTCCATATCTGTGTATGCACATAAGTACATATGTAGTCGACTTGGCGAAAGTGGCAGCATACGCCACGCCGCCTGCTGTAGAGCCGGCGAAGCGGTCGAGGTGTTGGCGCTCCATGCTCTGCTGGCTATTGGGTGCGCAGTGTTTGGGTGGTGCCTTTGTTGCAGTGACACATAGTCCCGCACATACGTACACATTACGGGCGGACATGTTTGTGTGGCGCCCATTTTACTGTGTGTGCAGGTAAGGAGGTGTCAGTCCATGGGGCCTACGCTGTCAAAGTATGTGCTATGCTTCCTCTTTGCCAGGGCGTAGGCATATTGGGTACGCCTCTGTCTACCTACTGGGGCTGGCACAGTGTGTTCATGGTGCTGAACGCCCTGTGCCTGTGCTTGCCTTGGCAGTTGTGGCGGGCTTGGTGGCCTCCACCTTTATGTCCCTGCAGCAGCTGTTTCCGCAGAATCATATTGTGTAGCATACAACATACTATGAATATGTGGGCACATGTGCCTGGAGAGTACTGCAAGGCTCCACCGAATGTATCCAAGCACCGAACCGTGATTTCAACATCCCAAACACACGCCTATGATTATTCTAGTTTGTGCGTGTGCCTCATTATGGCGTTCTTGCATGTGTGTGTGTGCATTTCTGATGGGTGTCATCAACCACGGCTCCAGTGCGTAGCCAGCATCCGCGACAAGGTGACCTTGTGTGATGTCCCCTGGCTAATACCTGATACAGCTGTGAGGCATGCCAGATATGGGAGTCGTGGTAGCTTCCAGGGCTGCCAGCACACACATCCATGATAATGCCCTGCGCATTGCACACGACCTGGCAATTGATGGAGGGGTATCCCTTGGCGGTTTATGTAGCGTCTACCCTGCTCCCGGTGGTGACTTGATTTCTATGTGCGACAGTCTATCGCACCCAGTACCTCCGGTATTGTGCCACACGGTGGAAGCGGCGATATTGCTAGCCAACTCCTCCTGAGATCTGGGGAAGTTTATATACTCATGGGCATAAACAATACGGCATCCAGGAACTGGTGTAGTACCCTGGATGCTGATGCTGATGCCTGTGAGATGCCCATTATATCCCCGGTTGGCCTTTGAAAGGTACCTGTAGCCAGTATTCGCAAGCTCACACATACCTTTGTGTCCACTGGGATGGGCTCCCCTCTGTTGTCTCTTGTTCTCAGGCGCCGGCACAGCTCCACTATTTGCTGTAACGTGTCCCTGTCCACCCTGTAGCTCTACTATCTCCAGGTCTTGCAGCCCCTGGTAGGTCACCCTTGGTCTGAACACTCTCCTTCTCCTGTGAGGCCTACGGTAGTTGTCGGCACCCTCCTCCGCAACTCCGTCTGTCTCTGACACATACCGATGCATCACGCCACGGCGGCACCCAACATATACATATTAAAAGTTCCCGTGTGTTTACACCCTACGGTGCGCGCTTTTGGGAAATCGCTGTGTGTTATGTGCATTCACACTTTATACTGTTGT